>NC_072475.1:62152694-62452694 GCF_027574615.1 Eptesicus fuscus | reverse complement strand
ATACCATTTTCCTAGGCAGAAAAAGAGTTTGGGCCATTTAAAAGGCTATAATTTGAAGCAACTGCTACAAAGATCTATGAAGCTGGGCCTCAACAGCTGTCTTGGGTGTCTGTTAAGTGGTGTGTAGAGCCTGTTGGATCAATTCAGGAGAATTCATTTTTTTTGTGTTTTTTTTTTTTTCTCATTTATTTCTAACCAGGTAGTTATAATAAAACCATTTCGCTTCCACTGATACCTTAAACTATGCCAAATTCTTAATTGAAAACTAACAAATTTGCCCCAAATGTTAGTTCAATCTAAATTTCATACCTTAAGAGGCCAGTGTTTCCTGTTTCTTGTTAAATTTTCAAAATACATGTAACCTGCTGGAAGGGACCTGAGAATTCTAAGCTCTTCCCACTGACTTTATTTTGATTTTCTTTCAGATATACATCCAAACCATCCCTCTAAAAACATAGATTCTCATTCAAATGTTGTGGGTCCCATGCACATTTCAGCTTCAAGGCCAATCCCTCAGCATCCCACTTCCTTCTCCTCATTGTACTGCCATTCAAAAATGTGCCTCACATGTAGAAATTGTAAGACACATTAGCTAAGTAACATTCACAATGACAGCTTAACATTCCATTCAGAACCTTGTGTTTTAAAAAAATGCATTTCATGTTCTAAAGATGGATGGTGGTGATGATTGTACAACAATGTGAGTGAATTTAATGTCACAGAACTGCACACTTAACAATGGTTAAAAGGGTAAATTTATGTGATGTGTATTTTACCACAATTAAAAAAAAATAAAGCTTTAAAATTATCACGAGGGAAAAATTTTTAAAAAATGCATTTCATGGTCATAAAAATAAAGACAAAGACTCAAAATAAATTCCATTTACAACAAAGGTATCATTTATAGTAAAGAAAATAGTTCCTGTGTCTAACATTCTTTTCAGAATTCTTTCCTTTATATAAACATATTTGTGAAATGGGGTCGTTTTCACTGCTTTTTAAAAACTGAATATACAGCCCTAACTGGTTTGTCTCAGTGGATAGAGCATCGGCCTGTGGCCTCAAAGATCCCAGGTTCGATTCTGGTCAAGGGCATGTACCTTGGTTGCAGGCACATCACCAGTAGGAGGTGTGCAGGAGGCAGCTGATCGATGTTTCTCTCTCATCGATGTTTCTAACTCTCTATTCCTCTCCCTTCCTTTCTGTAAAAAATCATTAAAATATTATTTTTTTAAAAACTGAATATACCTTAGCCATCTAAATAATAATAATAATAATAATGGCATCAACACTACCAAAGAGAACAAAAGGAAAGAAAGAAAAGAAAAAAAGAAAAAGAAAAGGAAAGAAAAGAAAAGAAAAGAAAAGAAAAGAAAAGAAAAGAAAAGAAAAGAAAAGAAAAGAAAAGAAAAGAAAAGAAAAGCAACCAAAGTGCAGAGCTGAAGGAAGAGGAGGTATTCCTGTCTCCCTGTCATCTGGCTTGCTTCTTTCCTACCCAGGCGGCTGGAGGGACCTGCGAGAGATTTCACTGTAAAGGGAGAGTTTCAGAGATAACTGAATATAAGGTGCCACTTCATATTGACACAAGACTCTTTTATCTGCCAGTCAAGGCATGAGGTGAACAGTGGAATAGCAACAATGTCACTACAATTATCTTCCTTTTCTTCAAGTATAGCATTTTCTTTCAAATTATTTTCTCACACTGATATGTTCCTACATGTAAAACAGTGTATTTTGGGGTTGCCCCTAGTTCATAATAAATATTCAAGTCTTCCCTTGACATAACTTCTCTGAGCTGAAGAGTCGGGAAGTGAAATGAGACATTGCATTATATTGCAGTGGGCATACACAGCAACCTTTTGCCCCTCAGGTTATGTCTATAGATCTACAATTGCGCTTAATGACTGTTTAGCTTGGCTAAGTGTGATCGTGGAGTATCAGCAGCCTCACAGAAGAACAGGAGCAGGGGCTGGAAGGCTATTGTCCCGAAGGTCGTGTGGTAATAAAACGAGGGATCAGCATTATCAGGGTTTTCTATTCCCCTCACAACCCTGTGAGATTGTATTTTCTGAGTAACCAAGAGGTACACCATGGACCAAGTTACAAAAGTAATATTGTTTATTGTGAGGGCTAGGAAGATTTTAACCTAATCTCTGGAAGATGTGGCAGAAGGAATGTTTGTAGAGGGAAGAAAAAGAGGAAATCTTCAATTTTAAACCAGGTGAACTTTATATTGCATAAAGCTGACCCTGGGTCACTGGGGCTCCTGTCAGCTGAGGTAAAAGCTGGATTTTATTACACATGTGTGAAGAGATGAAGAAGAGTATGTACAAATGTTTGCTGAATCTATACAAAAACATTATGACTCAGGAAAAGGAAAAACCTTTACATGCCAAAAGGAATTTGAAGCTAGAGAAAAATGAAAAAAATTATCATAACAATATTGAAGGCAAAAGGTAATTTCACATATATCAATGAACAAGCTGCTTCAAAGGGTATATCTAAACAACATATCAGAAGATGACAGAGGGATTGAAAGGAGTAAAATCTATAAAAGCATTAAAGAGTGCATAATCAACCAAAGCTTACTTTCTTTGATTTTTCCCCCCTGAGATAGGAAGAGATGATCATAATCATTCTTGCCATTTGCTGAACACCTCCGATATGCAAAGGAGTGTGCTTGCTAACACTTTTTATTACTTTTTACAAAGGACATAGGGCACCTCATCCCCAGCTTCTGCAGTCTAGCTTTAAGAGGGTTGTCAGGGCAAAGTAAAAGCATCATTAAAAAAACAAACAAAAAACAAAACAAAAACTTAAATGAATGGATCAATAAAGACATGGTTGGATCACCTGCTTTTGTGAGACATTGGAGGAAACCTGCCCTGCTCATATTTTTTCTAGAGGTGAGGATTCCCCCCCGCCCCATCAAAAAAAGGGGAGAAAAGGAAACAAAACACAATTCCATATATTCATTAAGTTATGTATATGTTTACCAGTATCTGCTGTGTATTTGGCTTTTTGTCAGACCTATTTCTCAAAGACTTCCAATCTGATTGAGAAAATAAATGCTAAAAAATCAATTAAGCAGCAATACAAGACAAGTAGGTACCTAAATCAATGATAAAAAGAGTTTAGTGCTATTGGCATTGAGAGGGAGGCTCTGTCCCTGAGGGTAAGAGTAAGGGAGTTAAAATAAGATGATAGCCCTGGCCAGTGTAGCTCAGTTGGTAGGAGCAACATCCCTTACACTGCAAGGTTAAGGATTCAATTCCCAGTTGGGATACATGCCCAGGTTGTGGGTTTGATCCCTGGCCCAGGTTGGAGGACTTGAGAGATGCAACAGATTGGTGTTTCTCTCTCATCTCTCTCTCTCTCTCTCTCTCTCTCTCTCTCTCTCTCTCTCTCTCTCTCTCTCTCTCTCTCTCTCCTGCTGTCTAAAAAGCATGATCTCTTACATTTTCCTATGTGTTTGTCATTTTTCCTGTCATAAATATTGGCAATAAACAATTTTTTCTTATAGACTTTCAACAAAAAACTAGAATTATCCTTAATACTACATATTTCATTAGCATTTTTGCTAAAATATATTTCCTTTGAATATCTTCTCTAATTCTTCCAACTTCCCCCCCCCAAAAAAATATACTATAATTAATGAACAACAGAGAACAAGGTTATGTCATGATATCACTACAACATGGAGTCAGTGCTGAGTATATAAGGGAAATTCATAAATAGATGGATAGATGATACTTGAATGGAGGTAGACATAACTAGTATTAGCCCAGTATTCCTTTAGGATTAATAAAACTTGAATATATACCACATATGTGTTCCTTCATTGAAAATTAGAGGTAAGACTACAGCTAGTAAACTCAGAGTTATTCCTAGAGTTTGCTCCCCGACCTGACCCCAACCTATTCCACCCATGATGGCACTGTGACTTCCAGAGGATCTACAACAAAACTGAATACACAGGCCTCAATCTCTTTTTAAATCAGTAGTAACAGTCTTAGGCTAGGATGCTGAACCTTATTCCCTTTTTGGCTTCTTAATTTTCATGAATAGGTTAACTGTAGTATATTTCAGCCAAGGGAAATGAAATATATAGGAGAAGATGCCAATGTGATTATATACCCAAAAGAGAAAACAAAGCAATGGAACATTTTGATCCCAACTGTCAATTCTCTGATAAGTTTAAGAGTTCCTTGAATTGGATATATTAAAGAAAAATACAAAGAAGCTTTTCTAGAATATCCAATGTTATTTCTGCATGATCCATGACTGTCAAAGACGAGTGTGTAAGGGAGTATAAGAGCATTGCTACCTTTAATGTAGACAAGTGACAGAGGACTTCAGGACACAAACCCACCCCTGACTCTCCTATTTTATTGCTGTCTTGTTCATCTTTTTTATTTCTTCCTTTACCTACACCTTTAGGTCATTTGCCTCCTTTGCTGAATTTGAATTTACTTCTCTGAGTAGTATTATTATGAGATGGAGGCAGAATATAAGAATCTGAAGAATACAATCTAACCAAAGCAACGGGATGCTCCAAATTCATAATTAAGAAATGCATGCAAAGGTTCTTTGCAAATTATCTATACAAAACTTGTACATGCATATAAGACAATTTTAATAATAATGACAACATTTATAATTTCTCAGCCAATACTATTTTGAATTTCTTAGCTATTTCAGTTATTTCCACAAACATTCTAACAATGGTGAATATTTTTTATGTTATTTATAAATATCTGTGTGGTAAATATAGTTCTACCTTAGTTTTCCCCAAAATATATTAAAAATAGGAGGAAAAGGATGTTATTTTAATATACCTGGGACCAAAATATCTAAAAATCGAATTAAGTGTAATGCATGTTAAAGTACACACAACTACAACATGGAATGTAAGTGATTTAAATGGAAAGTATCCTATCTAATAAAAGAACAATATGCAAATTAACCATCACTCCACTATACCCACAAGCCACACCCACCAGTCAATCAAAGGCGAGTTTGCAAATTAACCCCAACCAAGATGTCTGAGGCCACTGAGCCAGCAGGAGAGAGGCTTGGGTTTCCCTGGCAATGGAGGAAGCCAAGCTTTCCACATACCCTTGCTGGCCGAGGCCTCTACTCAAGGCTACAAAGTTTCAATTATAGAAGATAAATCCCAACAGAAATGGCGGCAGCCATGGAGCTAGAGAGAGCAGGAGGCTAGGGTTGCCCCCCGTGATGGAAGAAGCCAAGCTTTCCATACACCCTGGCCAGCCCAAGCCTCCGCTTAAGGCTACAAAGTTTCAATTATAGGAGATAAATAAATAGCAACAGAAATGGCTGCCACCACGGAGCAAGCAGGAGGCTTGGCTTCACTCCAGGCTACAAAGTTTCAATTGTAGAAGATAAATCCCAGATACCAGGGCCTCCACTTGGGTTGCCAGGGGGTGTGGCTGGCCTGAAAACCATCACAGGCCCCTCGCCCAGGCTGCCCCATGCCCCAAGGGAACCCCGACCTTGATCCTGGACAACCATCAGGGCAAACCAGCTGGCCCCCACCCATGCACCAGGCCTCTATCCTATCTAATAAAAGAGTAATATGCAGATTGACCATCACTCCAACACACAAGATGGTTGCCCGTATATGGTCAAAGATCCTGCCCCCATGAGGACACAAGATGGCCACCACAAGATGGCCAGCAGTGGAGGGCGATTGGGAAGGACCAGGCCTGCAAGGGAGGGCAGTTGTGGACAACCAGGCCAGCAGGGGAAGGCAATTGGGAGGGAACAGACCTTCAAGGGAGGGCAGTTGGGAGCAACCGGGCCTGCAGGGAAGGGCAGTTGGGGGGAACCCAGGCTGGCAGAGGAGAGCAGTTGAGGGGGGACCAGGCCTGCAGGGGAGGGCAGTTAGGAGTGACCAGGCCTGCAGGGGAGGGCAGTTAGGGGTGACCAGGCCTGCAGGGGAGGGCAGCTAGGGGCAAACAGGCTGGCAGGGGAGCAGTTAGGCATCAATCAGGCTGGCAGGGGAGTGGTTGGGGGTGATCTGGCTGGCAGGCAGAAGCAGTTAGGGGCAATCAGGAAGGTAGGCAGGTGAGCAGTTGGGAGCCAGCAGTCCTGGATTGTGAGAGGGATAACCGACTGCCCGTTTAGGCCCGATGCTACCAGGATCAAGCCTAAATGGGCAGTCGGACATCCCTCGAGGGGTCCCAGATTGGAGAGGGTGACAGCTGGGCTGAGGGACACCCCCCCCCGCCCCCCCTGTGCACAAATTTTCTGCACTGGGCCTCTAGTCTAACATAATATGCAGTGCTTTCAGCCATTGCCTTGCCTCCCATCATTCTCTTCAACATTTTGGAAAGTATGTTTCAGTATTTCACTTCAGGTAATCCACCACTTCCAGGTCAATGTCACCTCAAAATTACTCTATCAACAGAGTAGATGTCATTTACCCAATTTTCACCCAATAGGGAAGCTAGATTCTCTTTTCAAAATCCATTTCACTGTACAGTTCTACTGTATTCTTTTTATCTGAGTAAATTATTTCCTTCTCCATTGTGTTTATGGTTTTCAAACACGTACACACATACCATCCTCAGCCAAGCTGTGTAGACATAATTCTTTCAAACTTTCCCCATAAGTCAGCTTCTTTCCCCTAATCAATTGTGAAACTCTTCTTTGGATTCCTTCCAATCTGTCTACTTATGTTTGGTACTCAGACAAACCGAACTGAATGGGGCCTTTTAGAATAGGTCTCATGAATGTCATTGGGAGTGGAACTGTCACCCTCTATTCCATTATGAAATGCTCTAAATAGAGTGAATCCAAAAATAGCATTATCCTTTTGGGTGCCATATCACACTGAAAGTGTGCTGTCTTTTCCTTTTTATTTTTTTCCAGATTTATATTTCCAGATGTCCCCCCCAATGGTGAGGGATATATCCTCCTCACTTCAGATTCTTAAGAGATTACGCTTTCAATGTTCCCCATAAATGTTCTGATTTTTTTTTAATTTTTTTTATCTTATATAATTCCTTAATCTCTTTGTGATTTTCCTGTATACATGTGTATATACACCTCAGAAAATCCCTGGGGGGAGGGGGGGGGCCTGTGTTTCAGCACACGTCTATTTTGTCATATCCCCATTGCCTAAAACTTTTGCTCAGCATATTTTTTTCTTTGACTCTTTTTAGATAAATAAACACGGAGAATGGGGTGGTGAGGGCCTTGGGGGCATGGAGGACAAGACCAGGCTGGAAGAGGTTAATAATGGGGGGGGGAAAGGAGGACCTATGTAATACTTTTAACAATAAAGATTTAAAATATATATATATATATATATATATTTATATATAAATATATATATATAGGTATCAAATTCCTTTTTGCCATTCATTGTATTAAACACTGGGAATATAGCAATAAAGAAAAAAATACTTCTATAGGAAAGACAAGCACACTAATGTAATTTGAACATCACTTGATTCCTTTGTGGGCATTCTGAGCACAACTCCTCTTTTGGTTTGCTCATGTACTAAATGCACCATACATCACTTCCTTTATTGTTACCACACCATTGTAATAAATATCTGCAAGTGCCACGGTTAGTATTTCTTTGCTTCAGTGACTGAAAATACGCAACGAGGCCCCAAGGACAAGGAGGAGTGTTTCATGAGTTGTAGGTTAGGGTTAGGGTGGGAGAGCAATCCTAGGCTAGTCTGTGCACTCCACTATGATACACAACTTTGCTTCCAAAATGCACTGGAGAATCAGAATCTCCCATCAGGAATTTCAAATGGCATGGTATGCAGTTCCTATCATTGATCACTTTGCTTGTTTCAATTTGCCCACTTTATGTTTCAGCTTTGCTTTCTTTGCATTTAAATTTAAAAGTTTATTCTCATTCAATAAAAAAGTTCATCTGGAAAGACAGTTTGATAGGAAAAAGAAAAACCTATAATAAGAGAGGATCTTGGATTCTCATCCAGGTCTTGGCATATCCTTATGATTTTTCATGTATCTTGTCTTTAGCTTGAAACCACCAGAATTCAAACACAGCACAAAAGAAAAACTCACCCAGCTTCTCTATGCCACCGTTTCTTCATGTGCAAAATGGCCACCAAAATAGTGTCTCTGTCAGAGTGTGATGCACAGATTAAAGGTGTGTTAGAGCGCTTCACTCTGCCTAGCCGGCATCAAGGGCCCCACAAATATTATCAGTTAGTACTGTGCTCGGTTGAATCTTTTAAGTGATTATTTCAGGTTGATGTGCTAACATCAGAGTAGTGCCTCTGAAAGGCAAGCAAAACTCCTTTCAGTGTTTTTCTAATAAAAGTTTATTAGTGTGTACCCATCATTCATCATAGCAAGCAAACTTTATGCTACAATTTTCAGGGCATCAGTTATGTTGTTTACTGAGTGTGGATTTTTCAGTATCTTCTCTCCAGAGCCAGAAAAAACAATGAACAAGAGGTAGAGAGGTGCTGCTGTGGTCTGAGAAGTCTATTTTGTTTGAGCCATTAACAGTTATTCCTGCTCTTTCTCTGACCCCTCTGCCTTCCACTCTGCCTCTTTGACCCTCTTGCCTAAGGGTTTCTCTTCCACACAGTTTTTTTTTTGTTTTGTTTGTTTTTTTTACCTCTATCCCCCACACCCAGAGGCATAAATGCCAATGAGCTTTGCATTTCAGAGGTGACATCTTATCAGCTGATAAATTTTATGCTGCAGTTGTTTTTCTCCAACCTAGATTGAAAACCTCTAAATCAGGGCTGTGCTGTCTTGCATTGCTTATCCAGCATCACATAAATCATCGACAGATAAAGTATCCTAAAGACACTGCCAACTAACACTGCGCCACACTGCTGGCCTTCCTTCTTTCCAAAGGCATCTATTTTTCTAAATTGGCTAATCCCCTCTTTATATTCAAATGAAAATTAATTTAAAAATTAGAAAGCTTGTGGCATAGCTTATTTAATTCTAAAATGAGAAATATCATATTTCCTATGTATATTTCTATAAAAACTTATTTCCAAAAGAAATTATGCAGCATGTTTAGCCTGGTTTGATAACATTGTTTTCTTGCCATTCATAGTTTCATCATCACATCCAGAAAAAATTGATATCTGGCTTGCCCAACTAGTGTGGCTCAATGGTTGAGCATCGACAAATGTACCAAGAGATCACTGGGTCAATTCCTGGGGTACATGCCTGGGTTGCGGGCTTGATCCCTGATTGGGGGGGGGGCATGCAGAAGGCAGCCAATTGATGTTTCTCTCCCATCAGTGTTTCTATTTCTCTCTACTTCTCCCTTCCTCTCTCAGAAATAATAATAATAAAAAAAAAACATATTAAAATTGATACTTGGCTTTATCTGCCCTTTCTTTATAACAATAAATTCTATTATGTAAGTATTTATGTATCAGGTACTAATAATTGGTATCATGCTCCTTATTCTTCAGACTCCTGAATTTATTATTTTCCTGCTTGCCATTTTTTTTTTTTTAATTTAAAGCCTTTCAAGTAGTCTCCATAATGGCTTAACAGGTGTGTTACATTATTGTATCATTTCCCATGGTAACTACTTTGAATATTCTACATGTTGATATTTTTAAAAGCTATTGCTCCTGGTTTTGTTTTTGTCAACTTTAACTTATACATATTCAAGTATGTTAATATTTTATCTGTCAGGTATTTTGACAGGTAAATGTCTGTATATAATATTATCATACACAAACTATAACATATTGATAAAATATTTACCAGAGATAAATTTTTATCTTCCACTAAAATATTTGCCTGACAACAATTTCATAGTTCAACAATTTCTAGAGAACTTGCTCTGACCTTAAAATTTTAGCCAATTAGCATGTTTACAAAAAGCATTTCTTATTCAATTAACATAATTACAGAGCCTTGTTTGTTACTATGTGTTAAACACACATTAGCACCTAATGATTAGCCCTTTCTTTGACTCTCTTTTAATTTTAAAATAAATAAATTTTAGACTCAGATTTTAGCCTATGTATTTTGTTCTTTTGTAAAATGCCAAGATAGTGACCTTGGGAAAGAGCATTTCAGAATAAATTTCTAAGCAGGCTGCCCAGGCATTTGTTGAGATATTCTCTAAAACCTTTATCAGAAGGCAACTAAAAGTATTATCATCATTATTTTCAAAGTACCAAAAATTAACCATATGTCTAGCCAAGAATGAGTCAAATCTAGAGCTTGTCCTGGACTAATCACAGAGTAGGTATCCAAGAAGCAACAAGATGGAGCAAAAGCTTGTAGAGGAATGGTAATGCTAATAACAAGCAATATTTATGAGTTCTTTCTGTGTGCCAGGCAAGTTATTAGGTGTTTTATATGCATTATTTCATTTAATCCTCACAATAACTGTAAGAAGAGGTGATATTAGCAACAGCACTTTGAGAAAATTGACGTTTAGTCAATTGAGGTAAAGTCATAGAGTTAGATCATAGCAGAGCTGGGGTTTTAAACCAGGCACTCTTGACTCTAAAACCAGCACTCTCAACCACTATGTTTGTTTTTCTCATGACCACCAAGTCCTCTATCTGGCAGACAGAGGAAGTGGAGGGCAGGATCCACTAAGGAGTCTGGTAATAGGAACAAAACATTTCTAGAAAGACTGAAGCTTGGTATTTGCCAACCAAGGTCTCAAAGTGTTTTTACAGGTCATTTTTGAGATCAGAACTCATTTGTAAGGAGCAAGGTGTCTTCATCCAAAAGTAGAAATGAACAGCCTCAAGGGGAAGAGAGAAGTAGCAGAGCCTGGTAATAACAGCTTGTGTGTAAATAGTTTAGGGGACTCAACAGCTAAAATTGAGGGGGGCATACTAATTGTAAATGACATGTTGAAGAGCATTATTCAGAAAGGAAAATTTTAAGTGCATTCAAAAGTCAACCCTAATTTGGAAAATATTGATGGATGCAAAAATTATCTAGATCTACTTTATAAACCACTCAGAAAATAAGATTAAAATAGTACCTTGAGAATTACTGAAAACTTGGGCTGAACAAAGAACAAAATATAGACACAAATCTCCTCCCTGTTGCTTTTATGTAGGTCAAACTTACTTAGGAATTTTGAGCCTGATTATCACCAAGACAAAGAATTTTACCAAATTCTGTGAATAATTAGAAAATATCAAGCCAATTCTCAATTCTCATAGCCATTTAAAACTTTGGCTGGGTAAAATTAGCCGCGCCTCTGTTGCTGAATTTTTTGCATCTCTAACCCAAGAGTATATTGAGTTCTGCCATTTTCACATCTAGAAAAAAACTGATATTTGGCTTGCCCAACTGGTATGGCTCAATGGTTAAGCATCAACACATGAGGTTACTGAAGTGACACGGACAAATACTGAAGATGCTCCCTTTGACAAAGCTGTTCACCTTCACATTGCCTCTGGATGTGCAAGCTTCAAGTATGTTGACAATCTGGCTATTAGGAATGCTGGCTGAGCCGGAAGAATATCGGAAAACTGAGGTTTAGAGAAAAGCAAAAGTATTTTTATACTTGTCCCATGATGGAAATAACCCTCCTTATGATGGAGACTTAGAATTAGGTTGCCAATCATTTTGTTTTTATGTTTTCTTTTGTAGCTTAAGCTCCTTGACATAATTTACAAAATTCCATGACATCTGCACTATACTCTGTAGTTTCTGGGTGCTGTATAAATGATGTGCTGTTATCAACATTTTACAAGTTTGACACTATGTTCCTGAAGGGGGTGTAATCTAGAACATTACTGGAGTGTATTATTATTTGGCATTGATAATAGCTGTACAAATCAAATGTCATTGTACTAAATGTGTTCTCTGGCTTAGCCTATATAAAATTCCAATTATGACAAAATATTTTGTCTCTGGAGAAGTAATATGTGTGTGTGTCTCTGCATATGTAAAAGTACAGACAGCCAAAGTCCCTGAAACATTAAACATTTGCTCAGTCAGCATTTCAAGGATATTTAAGCTTAATGTCATTCATATATTTTTATTGATTTTTAGAGAGAGAGAGAGAGAGAGAGAGATTAGAGAGAAAGATCAATCTCTTGCCTCCCATATATAACCCTACTGGGTCAAACCCACAACCTGGGTATATGCCCTGACTAGGAATTGAACTGGTGACTTTTTGGTGCATGGGACCATGCTCTACCAACTGAGCCATACTGACCAGGGTAATGTCATCAATAACAATTCACATCCCATATAATAAAAGCATAGTATGCAAATTGTCCCCTTGACTGGAGTTCTTCCAGGAGTTCGACCAGGGGGCAGGCCTGCCTGGGGAAGGGAAGGAGGCCCTGGCCAGTGGCAGCAGCAGGTGGCTGGAGGAAGGTAGTGAGGCCCTGGAGCTGGCAGGTGGCTGGGGGAAGGGAGGGAGTACCCATCCAGCCAGCGACCAGCAGCTGCTAGGGACACTACAGTGCATGAATTTCATGCACTGGGCCTCTAGCATAATATAAAATTTTCAGCCTCAACCTTTGTTTAACACTTTTGAGTTGATCATCAACTGTCTACTAATATAAGACCAGTCTACTGGCAATTATGCCCAAGTGCAATATTGGCAAAGATAGTCCAGGAGGTTGTGACCAGAGTAGATGTCTAAGAAGAGGCCTGTATGGACATTTAATGGAAAGCAATGAGAGGACAGGGAGGGGAGAAGCTGTAATTGGGAGAGAAAATGGAAAGCTGTATGCACAGCAATGCCGTGGAGAAAGATATTTGTATCAAGGATGCCAAATAGAAATGGGGTGGATACGAGAGCCTTGCTATTTCACATATTTGGAGATTGACTCACAAAGAGAGTAGTGACTAATTTTGAAATTTACGTAAACAAAGTAGGAAGCCTCCCTTCATTCCATTTCCTTTGTAACCGCTGGCTTCAAGGTAAGTGTCACCTTCATCTCCAGACTTTGTCTGTCCCTGGCAATGGCTGAAAGGCACTTGCCCTGGACTCCTGTGAGTATGTCATCTAATGAAGACATCTATTAATATGGGCACATTACAGCTCACCATCTGGCTCTGCCTCTTGGACTGCTCTCCTCCCTATAGATCTGCACACACGGAGTGCACTGTGCCTAATCAATTATTTATTCATTTCTTTCATTGCAGTGACAGAACCAGCCTCCGCTCTCTGCTGCAAGGCTGCTGAGGGCTGATGGCATACATTTCAGGCCTAAATCATTTATTTCACCCAAACCAAACATTGAGCATCATAGAATCCTCACATTGTCCTTGTTTTGTCCTTTTCTCTGGGCCCCCTTCTTGTGTGTGTTGTGAGAAGATGGGCAGTGTAGTTCAGTACTCTACTCCACAGGCCTGAAACCTGACTCTGGTTGGAGCTCCAACTTGTGACCCTGGCAAGTTAGCTAACTTTGTACACCTTGTTTCTTCACCAATGAAATCAGGATGATCATAGAACCTATCACCATCATAACAGGCTTGTTTTTAGTGGTAAATGAATAAGTATAAGGAAAGATGTTAGTCTGGTACCTAGCCCATACTAACACTATTAAGATTATGTAGTTGTTATTTTCCCCATTATTCTGCTCATTCTTTTTTCACATTCACCTTTATTAAAGTTTCTATAACAAAGATACCCTTTATGTCTTGCACATTACTCCATCTACACCTCTTCTGCCTTTTCCTTTTATACAATAATAATACATAATAATACATCGTCCCCTTTATTGGATTATTCCTTCCCCTATTATCCTTTCCAACTTTAGTCTTTCCTGCTACTCTTGTCTCAACTTTAATATTCATCCTTTCTATCCTGTTTTTTTGTTGTTGTTGTTGTTGTTGCTTCTAAAACCTTTTCCAGGAAAAAACTAAGAATGAGTTAAAAGGTTATATTGATTTTAACTTTTTTAATACCTTGTAGTGACAGACATTTCTTTGAAAATATAAATACTTCTTGTTTAGACTATTAGAAGACATTAAATTAGTCATCAAATGAAGCTGAGATCATTTTCCAGTTGGTTCACTATGATGCAGGCCCATTAAGAAAGCCAGCCAGTGACACATAGACTCTTTCCCTCCCTCTGCAGGTTTATCTCCCTTCCTTTTCCTCCCTACTCTGATTATGTACAAAAAATCCTTTTCTAATGAAAGGTACAGAATATTTGTTTTATTTTTCAACCTTCTATTCACAGAGTTAAAAATATATTATTGACCAATCACATCTCAGAAATTAAATTATTTGGGCTCTGTGTTTCTCTGGACCTTTGTCAAATGACCACTGGTCCAACTCAGTCATTTTGCTTGAAAAGGAAGAGCTCTACTTTTTGGATATTATCCTGGCTGTCATTTATCCACTTGAGAGTTATGCAAAGTAGTTAGAAAGAAAAAGTTTCTTCGACAAAGGACTTTTTAGGTCATTTATGCATTTATTCAAAATCTATGCATTCTAGGATATATCAAGATTCGCCCTGAGCATTGCAGAGAACATAGGAAAAAAAAACAACACAGAAAAACAAACAAACAAACAAAAACAAACAAATCCCAGGAATCACTCTCTTTGGCTCCCTTGCTCAACTTACATGGATAGGCATGATTTTAAAAGACACTAAACATCAGGGGCAACAGTCAACTTAGCAGAATAAGTGCTCTGTGGGGAAGAGAGTGGTGATGCCAAAATGCAGATATCTACTGAGCGCTGTTCCTGAGGGCATGCTGCTCTATCTGTGTCAGTGAAGATCAGGTCATGGGCTGAGTCTGAGTGGCTGGCTAACTATATGTGGTTTTGCAAAATAATGAGATGGGGGCCAAATAAAGATTTATGCTATCTTTTATTCTTCTAAATTTCCCCCCAAACTGCCTGCCTGGGCTTTAATATTAGCATTAATATTTCAAGACTTATGTAATCAAATGCCCTTGGGCATCACCTGAGTGTTTCTGTATAGCTGCGAAGCCATGGGGCTTCCTGATCCCCGTGGTCTCGTGGCTAGCATTTCATATAAACACTAGAGGCTCAATGTATGAAATCTGTGCAAGGGGCTCGGCCCAGGCCACCATGGCTTTGTGCGGAAAGACATCCGTTCTAATTAGCATATTACGCTTTTATTATTATAGATATTCAGGTTGGCTCTTTCATGTCTTGCCTAAAACTGTCTCTCTGCTACAATTCTTTGGCTCTGACTGCAGTTAGAGTCACACTTTACTGTACTATGAAAACTTCATTTGATGATCCATAGCCATCTTCTATAACACTTGGCTTCAGTGGCGGCAAGAGAAGCCCTTCATCCATGGCATAGAAGGCACCAACCAGGGCAGAAGGGTTTGACTTTTCTGTGCCTGAGGAGGCCATTAGTGATATTAATGTCCCCATGCATTAGCAGTGCTGCAGTCATATTACAGCATCACTGAAGCTGCTTTGAGCAGAGGATAGCAAATGCCATTCACTTCACACACAGAGACCAAATGTTTTACAAGTCTCCGCCTCCCCAGACTCACAAAGCAAGACTGGATTCTTTCCATATTAAGAGGAAAACACAGGAGGGAAACAAATTAAGAATATAATTAGAAGTCCAGCTGGAATGGAAAGCCGGACCTTCGCAGAAGGCTTGAGAAACAGCAAAAAAGTGAGGTATGGAAATATCAGGAAGAATGAAGAAGCAGCCTGAATTGAAACATATAAGAACAACATGTGATAAGATGTGTAGTCTTAAAAAGGCTGAAAGACATAGCTAAACGGGTTGTGGGGCAGGGTTTGGAGAATACGGAAGTGCACGGTCTTTCTTGCAGGTGTTAAAAGTGGAGAATCTTTTCTGAGTTGTTCCACCCTCCTTCTTGCACTCTTCATGGATGACTTTCCAACTCAAGGTCATTCTTGTCTCCTTATTCAAATTTCTACACCCACCCCGCCCCACCCCATACAATAACCTGGAGACTGAGACTAATGCTCTGCGTGACTTTCCTTGGCCCAGAGAGCAGGGACTGCAGAATGATGACTGCGTTTGGCAGGGGCCCAGAGTGGAAAATTTATTCACTGCCTTGTCGATGTCTAGTGAGATGGGCTGCTGCCTCTCCACATCCATTATAAAGTGCTCGTGGGGTTAGAGAGGAAACGTAAAGGGAGCTTTGGCTTTGGCAGCCTAGATGAAAATCCTAATGCTTATAGGATAAGGAGTCATACTACAGGGCCAGCCTGGAGACATGCCAGTGTGGGTAATGACAAGGAGAAAGGAGCCCACTGCTTGCTTGCTCTTCATTGTGCCTTCTTTGAACCTTTACCTAAACTAAACTAAGACAGAAACGCATGTCTTTTTGTGTGATATATTAAAGTGAAATGAATAGCATTTGAATGATAGTTTTCCTTTTAGTTTCAGTGGGGTAACACAAAATAATATTTATTGAACAGTTTAAAAAATACTTTCACCTTCAGCCCTAATTTTAAAGCTAATGGTAATCTGTGATTCATCAAGAACTTTTAAAATTAAGGATCATTACTTTTGCTGCATTTAAATTCCAATCACCTGGAATACTCAATTAATCTTCAAACAATATTAAAACAGTCAAGGTCTGCCACACTCTTACAAGTGGTTGGAAGATTATCAGGTTCCAGGCAAATCAACAAGCCACTCAGAGGGGAGGTGACTTAATATATTCTACCAGGGTTATTCCCTGGGCATTTTTTTTTCCTTCTTTTTTGTAATGAAGGAGAGACATATGTCTGTGCTGAAAAGGCTGTTGCCATCTTACTCTCCCGTCTGGCTGTCGCATGGCTAATTGTCCTAAAACAGCTGGATGAGGCAATAGCATCTGTAATGGCTCAGCTTAAATATGGTCAAGCAGCTTGATGCAGCTATATGCCCTGTCCCCACACAGCAGAAGATCTTCCGAGAAAATGTGCTTTTAATCAATATGTAGCCCTTACTTTTTTTCTTTTTCACATCATATCTGTGCTTTTTATGACATCCCTTTGTAACAGCTTTAGTTTTTTTTTTTAAAGAAATATTCACATAAACTGCTTTTCCAGAAAATAAACATTGTTTTATTCAGGATGCCAAATATTCTAGTTAGTGATTAGAATGAGGAACATGGAAAAACATTATAATATTCTTTATTTATCTAGGATTTTGCAATCCCAAATTCAGCAAGTGTTTCTCTCATCTTTCTGGGAAAGGCTAATAGGTATTTATGTAACAGCCACTTCAAAATTTCGGGAGAGGGCAATTTGTGAATAAATGGTAATATCGTTAGGAGAATATTGTTATTCAGCAGAATGTCCCATCTCCAGTCATTCTTAATAAAGGCTGCTTCACCTATGCGGCTTAATACATAAGATGCTTGGTTGCTACAGTGGGTGTGGGCAACCTGGATTGGCTCTTCTCTGACAATTAAGGAGCGTTATTCTCTAAATCAAGAATTACGGATGTACAGGCTGTTATCCTAGAGACTAAAACTGCTTTTGTTAATTATATTCATATAAATGTTCAATTCCCTTTTAGAGTCTTCCTAAATTGCCTTCTTAATATTGTCCAGCATCAGTGGTTTTCATAGGTTAATTATTCCCACATAAAAGAGCATGAGCTTTGTCCAGTCAGAATGTGTTCACTTGCCTTTTGATTAACTTTCCTCCTCTGCTTTAAAAAAACAGAGTAATGTGAGGAGTCACCAACCATCTATTTAATAACAATAGTGACAGATAGGGCATCACTTCTACAGAAGCTCTATGTCTCCATAAGCACAAGCTAGCTCTCTGGTTGAAGAGAGACAATGGGAGGGATGTTTAGATCCTACTCTGGGCCCCTCTACTATGCTTAAAGAACAGTGGCCTTGGTCCTGCCCACCCTGTAACGTAGGAGGTAACCCAGAAAATGATATGTTGGATTTGGCTGAAAAATCAGAGGGGAGGTCAGGGAAGGACAAGAACCATCCTTAAACCTAGATGAGGGCAGTTGTGTTCTTGGCTGCACAGATACCCTTAGTATACCATAATCCCCTCTTCCGCTGTTTCCTTTTCTCCAATCCTACATTCATACCCAGAAGTGGAGGAACTGCCTTAAGCAAATGTCTGTAAAAGTGGTCCCACAGTTCACAAAAGATATGTATTTCTATTACTTAGCTCCAAACACCACCTCCATAATCTATTCCCAGGGCCATAAAACACCTCTTTCTTCTAGTTTATCTTCTGAATTTTCTTTAGTCTTTTATTGTCCCACTAATGTTTAAGCTTCTTGCAGTTAAAGGTGAGTTATTATTTTTGGAACATAGTAGGTGCTTTAAAAATATCTGTGGAAATAAATTTCAAGATTGAGCCTGTATAACTTTGCACTTATATATTTTGCTTCTGTATTCTAAGATGGCCAATCACCATTTGAGTGGCTTGACAGACTTGTTCTTAGCTTGAAATATGCATTTCTTTGAATTATAAGAACTTAGGTTCTCTCATATTTCATGTTATCCACTTATATTTTAAAAAGTAGAAGTAAATAAATTGTTCCATCTAATGATCCTTCTTTAGATTTTGATAGAGTTTTGAATAAGATGGCACTGAGAGAGATAGAGGTAAAGATGAAGATACGGATTATATAGATGCAGATATTGTTTCCCATTGGCCATCATCAGGGATGTCTCCTCTCCTAATAACATATTTTTCCTCTCATTTGAAATGACTCTTCCCAGTGAGCTATTTATAATTAATCACCCCATAGAAGAAAGCAAAATGAAACTCTACCCCTTCCCTTTGATGATCTCTTCTGGCCTAGAGATCTAGGACTTTAACAGACACTCAACACATGCCATAGATATATTTCCAATACTGACTTTAAATACTGACATAAAATTAAAGGCATATATCCCTAACACTCTTTCACAATATTATGAAGGCCTGTTTATTATCAACTCTTTCACAGCTGAGGTGGTGAAAGCAACACTCCATAAGTCAGCATATAATTATGTTACATCTTATCAATGTACCTGCTACTAATAAGGACATCTAAGCAAATACTTGTCACATTTTGAATATTGTGCTAGATAAATATAGAGAATTTTCAAAATAAAATTTTAAATTAGTTTTCTCAAGTGTCAAAAGGTATCAAATCTATCGCAATGGGACTCATAAGAATAAAACAGAATAAAAAAAGAAATAGAAGAATATATTATTAAATGTCTGTTCTTGAAGATAAACATTTCTGATAATGTTAAATGAAACTCAGACTATAAATTACATAAACATACACATTCACCCATAAAAAAACACAGAATACATAAAGACTATACAATATGGAAATAAATATTAATTAAATATCAATTTTTCAGGGTATATATCTCTATCTTTTGATTAAATGATTAATTTAAAGTAGAAAACCATATTGTAGGATCCCATGGAGGGTACAGGGAACTGTTCTCTTGAATGTGCTCAGAATGAGTCCTGGCTTTGCCATAGTTCTGCAGCAACCACAATAATATAGATCTCTAGTTAAATATGTTAGAGTGATTGACAATATGGATTCCATCCAAGGGATGCATTTGACTAAAATTCACTGAGACTATCAGAAAATAGATTAAAACAATTAGTTAACTAATTTATAAACAAGACTTCGGGAATTGCTCAATCTTATTCACAGAGAAGGTAGACAAAAGAGGCACAATTCTAGCCCATATTAACTTTTTAAAAATCCAATGCTAGTTTTCAATTACTATATACTTCTTTGATCTAAGGGTAATGAGGTAGATTTCTGTTGCCCTATGGTAGGGTATCTGCTGTGGGTACAAATGCTTATACACCTTGTTGAATCTGCCTTGCAAATCAGCACGGGCCCTAGCACAGAGCACTTTGTGTGGATTGTGACTGTGAAGTGAACCCAAAGCACCTGTCTTTGCAGGGAATGCTTGGGCCAAAATCCAGTATATCTATGGCCTTCTCTGGAAATTCTTTTTGAATTTTCATTGCTATGGGAAGGGCACAGGAACTAAAATTTCTCTCATTTCTTACATTTTAGCTTCTGAAATACAAAGATAAAATGTCAACCCACATTTCTTTCTATCAGGGAAACTTAGGTATTGAGTTCGCAAAAAAAAGAAGTCAAACCAATTCATAATTCTTTATTTCCCAGTCTTGTCCAATACTTCCATTTATTCCACCTTTGAGTTCTTACTTGTTATTATTCTCAGGGTCTGAGCATTTATTAAACATGTTCTCTTATTTTTTAGTGCTCTGCCCGAGGTTGTCAAATTTAGCAAGTTAGTATAGGACAGCTGGTTAAATTTGAATTTCAGATAAACATGTTGTGTGTGTGTGTGTGTGTGTGTGTGTGTGTGTGTGTGTGTGTGTGTTTAGTATATGTTTATCTCAACTAATGAACTAATGCATGGGATATACTTCTACTAAAAAACTATTCATTGTTTATCTAAAATTGAAATGATTTGAAGCTTCCTCTATTTTACCTGGGAGCACTAACACTACCTCTTTTCTTCATTTTATGTCCAATTTCTTCTGTAAAACTGAAGAGCTGTAGACATCCTGTTTATGTGTTAGATAGTAATTTGTTCTCTGAGTCCTCCCATCAGTGTGTCTCTGGGAGGCAAACACATCCAAAAATGGTGGAAGGAAGAATGTGTCGACCCATTGGATGTACTCATACCTTTGTTTTCTCAGCCGAAGCTTCACACACTGAATCAAAAGGCCACCAGAGGGAACAACAGTAGGGGTGCACATGGTAGGAACCAAATAGATCCTTTATTTTACCTGCATTTCATTTACATAAAATTCACTCCATTGGGATATAAGATGTATGAATTTGAAATAATCTAAATTTTTGGAATTAATTAAGTTTATTTTGCCCACTTAGAAATTCCTCCAAACCAGAGTTTGAACATTATAATCTCCTGAGAATTATCTAAAAATATAATGCTAGATCTCACCATGTATTCTGGTTTAATTGGTCTAAGTTGGGACTCGATCATCAGTATTTAAGAAGCTCCCTAAGTTATTCTGTTGTACAGCCAGTGTGGAGAGTCAACACTAGTCAACCCACTCCTCAATAATTAGCATCTCCTTTAGAAATATCTAGTTTTCTTCTCAAAACATAATTAATACAGTTATAAAAGTAGTGATGATAATAATAATAACATCTTAACAGGTGCCTCATGAGCTCCTGTTAATAAAATGAGGCAAGCATGTTATATTGTTAGATATATTATGTATCATATATACTAGAGGCACGGTGAATGAAGGCCGGGCCTGCCAGAGGGGATGTGGCAGGTTGGGGAGGTTGACCAGGTGGGGCCAGGTTGGAGGAGGGGCCATGGGCAGTTGTCCAGCTGGCCCCACCCCCTGGTTGAACTCCTGGTTGGACTCCCAGTCAAGGGGAAAATTTGCATATTAGCCTTTTATTATATAGGATATTTTTTAGTTGCCTGAGAAAATTTCATAATGATTACTAGCTGGGCTAAGGTAGAATTCATTATTTTTTAAAAGCAAGGTATCACATGTGATATCTGGTCAATTCATTAATTTCTGTCAGTAAATACTTTTGTTATTTGTGATATCTCCTAGCCTCCTTTATATAAAGTATAAAAGAAGAGTTTACTGGAATGTAACAAAAGAAAGAGAAATAGGAAAGTGGTGGGGGATAGAGAGATATGAGACAAAGGAAGGGGGATGTGGGCAGGAAAGGAGGACAAGGAAGGGGCAGAAGAAATAAATGGAGGAGGAGGAGGTAGAGAGGAAAGAGAGAGAATTCGATAGAGAATATTAAGAAAAAATAAGGCAGAAACTTTTATCTTGCATTTGCCCAAAGGTGACTTTCTAGAGCATGCTTCTGCATCCAAATGAATGGAAAAGTTCAGTGAGCAAAGGATCTCTGCCCCAAGGGATACAGTTGATCTCTTTTTTACCCCTCCCCTCATACAAGATCCAGTCTTTGGCGTCACTAAAGTGGCTTCTTGCTGGTCTTCAATGAAATTTCTGGCCCACCAGAATGTCCAGGCCCTGGACAGGCACTGGCCATGTTAAATGCCTCATGTAAAGCTTGGTGCACAATGTATCACATCTTTCAGGTTTTCCTTTTATATACCTTGCTGGGATTTTAACATGCATTTGAAAGGCAGAAAGAAAAATGAACAATTTATACCAGATCATAAAATATATAATAGCTATTGAAAATAATGTGTTAGAAAAAGAAACATTTAAATGATGACATTAACACAGCACAATTAGAGCGCAGTTGGTCTCTACTCTCCCCTAGAGGTTCATAAACCCACAGATGAGGCTGTGAATTAAGAACCAGATGTGGCAAGATCATCTTAATTATGTCTTGTTTAACTTGACCAGGAAATGTCTTGGATCAGATGTCATTTTATCTTTTTTCTTTTCCTGCTTTTTCTTTTAATTAATTGTGACTTTCAAAAGTAAAAAGAAAACCATTATAAAAGCTTGCAGTTTGGAAACCCAAAAAAACAAGGTTGGGGTAATCCTTTTCCTATTGAGGGACAGTAACTGGCTGGGTGGGGAGGAAGGGAAGGGAAGATCTATGAATTTCATGGATTATATTGGTAGCATGTAGCTTAATGTCATTGTTCTTTAAGTATGTAATTAAGGGCAAATGACCACTTGATCCTCATAAAATAAAGAATAAATGCATCTATACACATATGCACACTGGATGAGATACACAGACCAACTGTATATATTTAGAAACATGAAATAAACTGAGAGTCAATAACTCAGAAACACAGTCTAAAACTCTAATCAGCTACAAGTAAGGTTTATCACTGATTCTTTAGTTGAAAATAACTAGAAGGTATAGCTATAACAGTAGCTCAACATGTGTAAATGTATATACATTAAATGTACACCATCCTTAAAAAAAGAGTGTAGATTCAGTCATTTTTAACAAATTCTTTTGTTATCTTTGTAAAGCTTTAAGTCAGTGTATTTCCCCAGGTGAATGTGTGCACACGCAAGTCCTGAAGTGTCAAGATTCAATTGTCCTGAATAGGCAATAAGAAAGAAGCGGCTCCCTTTAGAGAATTCTATTTTAACGAGGCTTATGTCTGCCTGGGTGTGCTACATGCAGCATTAACTCATTTATAAAATACTCTCTCCCAGGGGTCAGACTGCATTAGAATAGACCAGAATTTCTTGATAAAACTAGAATCAGTCAAACTCTGACATTTTTGTAGAATACTTTCAAATGTCACAAAACTTTTTGGGAGATGTAACTTTCTGCCAATTTCAAAGAAATTTAGTTTGTCCTGAGTTTAATACAAAAGCCAGGTAAAAATATAAGTTGACTGCTACACTGAGGTTTTGTGGAAACTCAAACTGGAGATTAAAAGAGAAATCTAAATCATACAAAACTGTAACAGTGGAAAGCCAAAACAATGTTTACAAAATCTCTATGAATACATGTTCTGACGACTTTCCCTTACCTTCAAGCTCACAGTATGTCCTATAAGACAGAAGATGTGATAAGAATAAAATAGGAAGAGTAAGAAACACAACTGTGCTGGAAAGAAATGTACGAGAAGTTTATTCCAGGGTTTCTGGACATTTCTGACCGAGGTGAATTAAGAACCAGATGTGGCAAGATCATCCTAATTATGTCTTATTTAATTTGACCAGGAAATGCCTTGGATAAGATGTCATTTTATCTTTTTTCCTTTCATGATTTTTTTCTTTTAATTAATTGTGACTTTCAAAAGTAAAAAGAAAACCATTATAAAAGCTTGCAGTGGTTTATTGAATAATTCAAATTCATGCAATTATATAAAATTCTAAATTAACTGTCACCAATCAAAAATGCAAGAGTATTTGGAATAAAAAAATAATTGCCAATAAATTTAAATAATGAGTGTCTCATTGTATATGGTGAATACTTTCTTTTATAATGGTCAAGACAGTCATATCTATAGAGAAGCTGGAGTATATCATACTGTTCTCTAAGAAGCTACCAATATTGCAGCTAAAGCTTGTGATGGTGTAACTAGAGTATCAATACTAGTATTACTGCTCTCAAAGGAATGAAATCTTGAAAATTGAAATTCATAAGAAAAGCTTTTCCACAGCCAACAATGTCTATAGTTTAGTAGTAGGAAAGTAATTGGTGGACTTAATAGGGAAAAAAGCAGTTGGAGATAAATTGTAGAAAAACTACATGCTGCAGTAAGTGTCAAAAGTGTTTTATTACAAGTGTGTGTATAGTAATTAATACAGTTAGAGAAAGGTAATTCAAGCTCTATGGACCAAAGCCATTCTATAATTCAGAAAAAGGGGCACAGAATTGTTGTAGATTATTCTCTAAAATCATCAGCCCAACATGTTTTTGACTGAAGTAAGAAAAGCCAATAGAATCACTATTTTTACCATTTTATTTTCAATTCACTGTAATTTTATACCCATGGAGCTATAATAATTTTGATTATGACACAAAGCAATGGAAAGATAGGATATGAGATAAAATAAATGCCCCAAAGCTTGCATACTAACCACTAGTTATTATCAGTCTGCAAAGGTCTTTTACTTAAGGGAACAGAACTAGGCCTTTTGTACTTAGAAAGAGACACCATTTAAATGTATAAAAAAGGATAACAACTAAGAACACAGAAATAGTATATCTTAGATGTAGGGATCATAAAAATTATCACTTCAGGATAATTTTTTATGTTGTAATTACCCAATGAGTTATAAATGTAAAATCATAATCATTTATATCTAACAAAAAATTCAAATAGTATCTAGTTCATTACTCTCATTTACTGATAAGAGTGATGTGTAGTGACTTAAAAAATGCTATGAGTAGTCAAGTTGTGACAGGAATAAAAATATTCTAATTCCTATTACAATGATTGTTTTAATAATACTCCACATTGTCTCTCTTATCCCAAAGATATATCATCAACAGATGAAAATAAAAGTAGATAAATAAATGTCTCAAAGAAGTATATGGACTATATAGATAATAGATCTAAAATACATTGTCTAGCTCTGGCCAGTGTGGTTCAATTGTTTGGAATGTTACCCATACACCAAAGAGTGGGGGGTTCCACTCCTGGTCAGGGTACATACCCAGGTTGCAGGTTTGATCCCCAGTCAAGATGTGTGCCAGAGGCAACCAATTGATGTTTTCCCCTCATATATCTCCCTATCTCCCTCTCCCTAAGTCAATAAAAAAATAAAACGATAAAAATTTGAAATATCTTGTCAAAATATTAAATAGAAGAAGTTGGTCAAGACCTAACATTTTTAGATGAAGAATAATTGTCATGTAAGCATAAATCATGTCTATATGTTACATGAAATTGGACTATTAAGCTTAGTATATCATGACGTGACATCATTTCTTTCAACATTTTTACCATATTTCTCTCTTCCCAACACATTCTCATCCCCTCTTTCTCAGTAGTCTTCTCTCACTGAAGTGTCAACTCTAGATATTGATAGTCTAAAGTGTTTCAGTTATTTGGCTTTCAACCAATGAAATAATTTATGATGCTATTTATGCATAGTTAGAATTACTTAATTGCCCTATTAAATATCAAGACATTACCTATCTTTATTTTTTTTCTTTACTGATTTTCAAGAGTAGCTGTAAATGACAGTTACATCCTAATTTTTAGAATAAGTCCTGGTGTTTTTTCCAGATCTAAATATTGATATATACCTGAGACCCACATTTTGAAATAAGTTATGTAGAAGTTAAAAGAAAGATGGATTAGAGAACAATACAATAAAGCTATTTTGAAGAAAATACAGTTCAGATACTGGAGAGCATTTGAGATACAATTGGGCTAATTAAACCCTAAGGTCTCATGTAATCTGCCATGTTGGAATTAATGGAGGTTTATGAGTCTCTTACTTTTAGTTTTCCTCTGATTTCTTGGGTATTTACTTCAGTTACAATATAGAGCATTTTCTTCTCCTCTTCCTCCCCCAGTCTGAAAATGTATTCTAATCTAATCTGCAAGTCTCCTCTCTATCTTTTTCACCATCAATTATAGCCTTTATTTACATCCCCTATATTTAGTTTTGGTTTGTAGGACACAGATGACTAAATCCTCCTCCCAATTATAATACCACTTCTTCTCCCCATACCCTTTGCTATCAGATTATGCATTAACGGTACATGACATATATTCTTGCCACTTTGCCCTCAACTCTTGGTCATGTTATGAGGACTAGTAATATTTCATGGATAGGAAAACGTTTCAGCCCTGACTGTCCCTTCCTGCACTAAGATAAAACAATTTAAATTTGTGTTATCAAAACCAGTTTGAAATTCCACTCTTTATTCTGCTAGCACAGATTTATTCAACCATATACCTCTCATATATAGAAACTATAATATCCATGGTAGATTTGTATTTTTAATACCTTATCTCATACTGCTCTATATTACCATATCTCATGTATGCTACCCTTATAAGTCTCTTAGGGTAGAAATTATAGTTTACACTGCTACACTTGGAGTTATCAGAAAATACTTATAGCAATCTCTCTCTCTCTCTCTCTCTCTCTCTCTCTCTCTCTCTCTCTCTCTCTCTCTCTCTTTCTTGCATTATTCCTTCCCCCCTCTCTCTTTCCTTCTCTGCATCCTGCTACCTTAAGTCTACTTATGTAATTTTATTTTTTTCTGGAGGAATCATAATCTGCTTTGTCCATTTTTTTTCTTTGACACCACCTTCCATCACATGTCAAACCTTTAAACTTTTATTTTTCATCAAAAAGTATACTCAATTCTACCTTTTCTACTGAATCTCTCTTGTTAATAAATAAAGTGTAACCCTGGCCAGTATGGCTCAGTTGGTTGGACATTATCCTGTATCTGAAAGGTTGCCGGGTTTGATTCCTGGTCAGGGCACATACCCAGATTGTGGCCTCATCCCCAGTAGGAGATGTGCAGGAAGAAACCAATCAATGTTCTACTCTCACATCATTGTTTTCTCTCTCCCTCTCCTTTCCTATCTCTCTAAAAATCAATAAAATATATTTTTAAAATAAATAAAGTGTAGATTCCTTACAACCACAAAGAGGTACAACAAACTACACTCCTCTGTGATAAAATGTACACATCAATATAAACACAAACCCCTACCCTGCTTGTATAAATGAACAAAACATGTGCAAATATTTTCTCTTTAGTTCAACATTGCTAGAATGGGAAGAAGAATATCCTCTGTGATTCCTACTATGCCTCACTGACAACATGTGTATACACTAAATACCACTCAATGTCTCTGATAATAAGCATAAAAAGAAAATAGCAAGTATTTTAAAACATAAAATGATATCATCAAGTCAAATGATCTTAAATATAATCCACACCAAACATACTTATATGTCTGAAATATGTGAGTATTTATCTGAGCAGAATCTTCAACTTTCAGAAAATTCGTTTATCTCTTACACTTGGTCTCTGCAGAGGAAGCAATTTGTCAGGAAAGTTTCTGCAGCTGCCGTGGCTGCCATACTATTTTTACTTTCCAGATAAAGAATTTCAGCCTGTAGGGCAGTCAGAGTAGCACCTTCCACCAATGCTAATCTCACTTCATTACTCTTTTTTATAAAAGGTCACAACTCTTTGTATGTCACATATTGCTTTGGGCACATTTTTATATATTTAATTTGACACAATATAACAAATACATGACCATTCAGAGAACTCTGCCAAGTCTGTAATCAAACAAGTATTATTTATTGTCTTCATTATCAAAGAATAGAATAATTGGCGTGTATGAGCCATACATTGCTTGCATTTTACTGTGCTCTCCCAGAGTTTCTGATTTGTTGCACAGGATGCAGAATGGAAAGAAAAAGTCTAAAGCTGGGTTACAATTGGAAACTTTGGACCATATGACATATTTCCTAAGAAGGCACAATCAAGTGTCTTTTGAATCTATAAATGGTGTCAGCAAAGTTCTCAAAGATCACTTGAGCAACCTCCCACTGAGGGGAATATGAAGAAACAAAACACACTTGTTGCTCACATGGACTATGTAGTCTAGTTCATACCATGAGTTCAGACTTCAATAAAGATGACCCTATTCAATATGTATTTATTCTGAATGTTTTGATGATATTTAACTTCACAAAATCTTGGTGAAGTATGCATTGTTATTATCCCAATCTTACCCAGGAGGACCCTGAGACAGGTAGAAGAAAGTAAATTGCCTAAGGTCATCCAAAATAGCAAGTGTTGGAGACAGGATTCAGACCCAGGCAGGTGTGCTCCAGAGCCCATAGTAATAATCATTATACTGTTTAGGGTTCCTATAGATGCTGGACTCCGGGTCTCATAGTTTGGTCTAATTCAGTTACCTTGCTTAGCATGCTAATGAAGATAAGTAGGAATCAATATGCTACATAAGTTCAAGTGTACTTAGCTCATTATCCCACTGTTGGGAATTTTGCTAAAATAGAGTAGGGATCTGTCTTTTAGGAGGAGTTTATGTAATCTAGAATTCTCCTTTGTCTGCCTCTATTCCCAACAGATAGGTCTTCTTTTGTTCCCATGTTTGAAATATTTGCATAGAAACTCATTTGTTTTCCATTAGTATTAACAATCCTGTCCTCAGGTGTTCCCTTCTGAGCCAAGTGTATGAGAACACTGGACCAGTTATTGGATATGCACTCTTGCTCATAAGTGCAAAAGCTCATAAAAGCAATCAATAAATATTTGTTGAATTAATAAAAAGAGGATTGAAGTAAGAAAGTATGAGTAATATGATTAGACAGATCACCTCAATTAGATTAACAGATTAATGCATGAAGGAGATATATCTAGGTTTACATTTATACAATAAGGACATCAATTTTCATAATCTTATAAAGGTGGGAATGCCAAAGAAACAGGATTTCACAATATAATGAGACTTTAATTAAAGAAGGCAAATGGAAACAATATCATGGTGGGGCACAGAATATTAAAGGACATTTGTAGATACCTACCAGAAGTGTGAAAATGATAAGACAGTAGCATAGTCGGGTAAAACCAAAGCATAGTCGGGCAAAGTATTACTTGCATAAAAACAAGTGATATCAGCTTACTGATCCTAGATTACTACTCCTAGACCATCCCCACTACACTGCATTTTCATTCACTACTCTTGCCTAACCCAATCTCATGCTCCCCTAAAATTCATTTCAACAAATCGTTTGTTATGAACCCTGTTTTCGGTATATTGCATGGGATTCTTGAGACTCTTATGCAGATGATAGACAGAGTGTGTATGTTGTTTGTTCAACTGGTTAGACCAAGATGCAAATAAGGCTCAAGTCTAATTACTACATGTAGTGCTATTCAGTTCTAGGGACATTCGTTGCACTGCTATCATCTACCTAATAAAAGAGTAGCATGCTAATCGACCATACCTTTGTGACACCCACCAGCCAATCAGGAGTGAGTATGCAAATTAACCAACCAAAGGGCTATCAGATTGCATAGATTACATGCTTAAGGGCCTACTTCATACAAAAGCTATGCTGATATTACTTGGCCCCACCTCACATATCTCGTCTCTAAAAACATATCCCATTTTTGCTCTTTATGCAGGCTCAATATGTCTATGTTCTACCTTAGTTTCAACCCTATCCAGAAAAGTAAAAGACACCCCCCTATTTAGAAACTTTGGTTGCTATATGTTGGTTGTGAAAAGCTGATCATTTTTTGTAAGATAATTATGATGACATGTATTTATTCTTCCTTTTGCCTGGTAAATTAGACATTTCTCTAGTATACCTGGAAACTCATTCTGTGTCCTAATAGCAGAGAATGAAAGCATGGTAGGAGAGTAAGTGAAAAATAAAGGTTTGTTGTTTATCAGAAGATGCATGTCCTATTCTAGTATAACCTCCAGTGCCTAGCTGAAATTCCCCATGTTCATTTGGGAAAGTACCAGATAAGGCACTACAATTATTTTCACACCAATCTCTTTGACCCTTTCATTATCTTTCCTAACTTATTTTCTGCCACTGTTACAGAATCAGTTAGTTCCTACCTCTTCCCAGCCTTAGGATCTTTCAGTGACCTATTTTATTCCACTGCTTGGTTTTGATATTTTAAACCCATCAATTAAATTAAATTAAAACATAAAGATTCTCCTTCTTCTTCAATGATTATAAAGATTCTTAACAGGTCTGAAGGCACAGATGGTTCCAATAAGCTTTGCATTTGTTAGCTAAAAATCCAGTGTATTCATTGTTCAAACACACACATGCACACACATACACACACACACAATTAAAAAACACACACAGCAACCTTTAGATAAATTAATAACTGGAGGAAATAGAAAATAATTTGTAAATTAAATCATAGAGGATTAAAGTTTACAATGGAGTCTAAGTCATCTACTTAATAAAAGAGTAGCATGCTAATCGACCATACCTTCGTGACACCCACCAGCCAATCAGGAGTGAGTATGCAAATTAACCAACCAAAGATGGCGGGTTAATTTGCATATGCAGGCACCAAGAGGCTGGGGGCATTCCGCACCACTCCAGCCACTCTGGGCCTCTGGGCAGCATGGGAAGGCAGAAAGGTGGCTCCGGGCCAGAGCGGAAAGGCAGCTCCAGCCAGAGAGAAGGCAGTGCCAGTAGCCAGGGGAAGGAAGGCCTATTCTTGCACGAATCTTTGTGCATCGGGCTTCTAGTTATGTATAAAAGTACAAAATAGCCATTTATGATAGTGCTTCTATAATGCACTCATACCTCATAGTCACTGAATAGCTCTATGAAATTACAGCTTTGGACCCCATACTTAGATACACTACATTTGAAATCTAGTGGGCAGTAATAAGGAATCTTCCTTTTTAAAAGCATTTAGTGCAATTCTAATACATAGTTATGTTTAACAACCTCTAGTTTACAAAATTCTTATGACTCTGTCATCTGTCTGTGAAATATTTGTAGCAGACAGCACCAAGCAGTCCAGATGGAGTGGGAAAGGGCAAATTCTAAGAAGCTGGAGGTTACCTGGAAACAATTGGTGTGTAAAGAAAGGAGAGTTATAATTAAGGAGAGTGAAGCAATTTCTCAGATTATCTTGCACAGAAGGATTTTTTTCTTAAAATTAAAACTTACAACTCCTATTAAGATTATGCTACAAGCCCAGCTGGCATGGTCATTGGTTGAGAGTCGACCTATGAACCAGGAGGTAACTATGTAATTACCAGTCAGGGCACATGCCAGTGTTGCAGGCTGGATTCCCAGTGTGGGGCCTGCAGGAGGAAGCCAATCAATGATTCTCTTTCATCATTAATGTTTCTCTCTCTCTCTCTCTCTCTCTCTCTTTCTTCCTCTTTGAAATTAATAAAAATATATTCTGCAACAAAAATTAAGAGGTATATATAGGTACTTAAATTCCAACAGAAGATATTATCAACTTATTCTGGCTTATTGTGCTAGGACTGGAAGAATTGGGTAAGCAGTTATTAAGGGAGGAGGGCTGGCCACCAGGGTGGGGTTCATTGTCATCAAAATACAAGCCATTCAGGAGAAGATGAGGAAATGTTTCTCAAAAACTTAGTGTCACTTTAAAGCATAACTCTAAACTGGGTTCCTTGGGCTACTCCACTCTTGTTGGAACATGCTGTCATAAAAGGAAGCTTTGTTATCTGCTGGAATTCCTTCATTACTAAAATTCTCAATTTTGAACCAAAGCTTCCATTTATATTATGAAATCCACTAGAGACCCGGTGCATGAAATTCATGCACGGGGGAGGGGGGGTATCCCTCAGCCCAGCCTGCACCCTCTTCAATCTGGGACCCCTTGAGGGATGTCTGCTGCTCACTGGGATCAGGCCTAAATGGGCAGTTGGACATACCTCTCTCAATCCAGGACTGCTGGCTCCCAACCCCTCGCCTGCCTGCCTGCCTGATTGCCCCTAACTGCTTCTGCCTGCCAGCCTGACCACCCCCTAGCCACTCCCCTGCCAGCCTGATCAATGCACAACTGGTCCCTTACCAGCCCGATTGCCCCTAACTGCCCTCCCCTCCCGGCCTAGTTACCCTTAACTGCCCTACCCTGCAGGCCTGGTTTCCCCTAACTGACCTCCCCTGCTGGCCCAGTCACCCCTAACATCCCTCCCTTGCCAGCCTGGTCGCCCTTAACTTCCCTCCCCTGTCTATATAAATGCAAGAAATTATGATTTAATAAGACAATAGGGTAAATAAGTATATTATAGTCGAATATAAAACTCATGGTCTCTGAGATGTAGACCTATCCTTTAGTAACATAACAATGTTTCTTCTCTGAAAACTAAGTCTTGGGAGTAAATCTATCCCTAGAGCCTGTTGATAATGTAAGAACTAATGGCAATGACTCTTCTCCGGTTCCTCAGGACAACCAGCAAGGTGAAGACTCAGCTCTCCCTCCCACACAACAGCCTTTCCAGCCCTCAGATGAATTTCTCAGAAAGTGTGTCAGAATCCTAGAGCCCAGCTGCTAAAGACAGGAAGCAATTAAGTATGTAAATCAAGGAAATTACACTGTACTGATGACATTCAGAGCTGTGCCTGCCCCCACCTCCTCCTCCTTTTTCTCTCTGCTTCTATCCCCCTGGGGACTGAGGCTCCTGGGAGATCTCCTTCTTCCACTCTGCTCCCTGCTAAATGTTTTTTATTCTCAACCACCTGCCCCAGGCCTCCCCATCAATTATTAATCAAGTGTCCATGAATATGCATAAAAGCCTATCTCTGGGCTTTATTATATATATATATATATATATATATACATGTTATGTGCCATAGGTGAGGAGCAAATGTCAATCTGTGGTGTGTATTTTTTTAACCTCTCTGAAGACACAAGCACATTGAGGCTAGTCAGAGGTAGTTTTCTTTTTTATTTCCTATTTTTTCCTTTACTTTTATTGTTGACAAGCTTACAGATGTCCCCATTTTGCCCACCTCCACCCAGCCCATGCCATCACTACATGGTTGTCTGTGCCTATGGGCTATGCATATATGTTCTTTGATTTTATTTGTTTTGTTTCTCATTTCAGATGTATTTCTATATTAACATTTAAAAAGGTTTAAACTCTGGACACTGCACCATTTTAGATTATGCTTTCTTTTGATAGATATAACTCTCCAGTTATTGGAGGAGCTAATACTGGTGAGGAAGTGACAGGACAGTGACAGAGATCTGTTGTCACATGCATGGTGTCCTGAAGCAGAGTTTTTGATAGAAATGAATCCACTAACCCTGGAACCCCATCTTTTCTCTACTTTGTGAGGTCACATGGTCAGATCATTCATAGATTTCATTTCCCAATTTTCTAATTCCGTTGAAACTTCCTTTCCAAAGAGAAATAATGTATCCTAATCATGAATGATGCAGAACAACAGGTCTATTAACACTATTATGACTTTTATCTCATCAGGTAGCCCTTGCCTGATCACCTCCTCTCAAATGGCACACCTCTATTCCTCTGCTCTTTATATAATGTTGCTGTACTGATCCCTGACATATTAATGATTTGTGTATTGCTTCTTGTATCCTGTGCCTTCTGCACCATGAATACAAGCTTAATGAGAATAGAATTTTTTCTACTTTGTCCAATGCCACTGAAATTTATTTTTAATAAATAAATAAATGAACAGCATAAGGACATCATTAAACTTACTCATTCTCCTTATTACCAATATGAACTTCAGGGACAAACAACTGTATGCAAGCAAACTAACCAACCATGAAAAACACTATGGAATGTTCATTGCTTAAAACAATGTTCCCTCACTCTCTCTCTGGTCACATATAGTTGGCTTTACAGCACATAGCCAGCTGATCCCAATACGAATAAAACCTCATTATATTTTTATATTAAAATTACATGACTTAATAAAGAATATAATCTATTTTCTTTCATCTGTTGCTTATTTGCTGATAGCCATATATAACAAAATATAAATTTATTTAGCTAAAAGTGTAGGTGGAATAATAGTTGTGGTTTGTGTCTTCCATTTTCATATGACACCTTCCTCCCACACATCATCCTGTTTCCTGACCCACATGTCTTGGCATCTAGTCCATTTAGCATCTGTAAGCCTCAAATATTATTTCTATATGTAAGATATTCAGATTAGATGAACTCCAAAGATTAATAAAAAAGAATAAAATCTATAAGAATAACTCAAGAAAAAAACAGAGTATTATTCTAATTATTTCCCTGCTCACAACACTCAGTTTCTCATTTGTCATGAAACTTAATGTCAAATCAATAGTTATATTTTTAGTTTGGAATTTTATACTTTGTTTTACTATATATTCTGCTTGCTAAAGAATCTCAAATTTAACTTACAGAATAGTGTGTTCACCTAATATGTTATTGAAAAATCCCATTTTATAGAATGCCATTTAAACAGAAATGTCAATTTTCAGTAATAAGGGTCACTATAATAATGTTTAATGCCTCAGTGACTTTTTACCAGCTAAAATGCCCTTTATCATATATGCCTTCTTTATTTCAAATTCAAAAGCGAATCATTACACTTTGATGAGCATTCCATCACATTGAACATTGTAGCTAAATTTTTCTGTTTAACAGTCTCATTAATTTTTGCTGCTTTTCTGACCTCCCCTGGTGTATTCATTCAGAGAACAGCTATTGGCAAAAACAAACAGCAATGACGACAAAGCTCTCATGTAGATGCTATTCTGGGTATGAAGTTGCACAAGCTCTCAAGGAGTTGACAATCTGGAAAACCCAATAGGATCTGCAGACAAATAGACATTCTGCAAAGTAGAATGGTTCCAGTGCCACGTGAGTGAAACAAAAGAAGTACTGTCATAAAGCCAGGAAAGAAGAGATCCATTCTGGCTGGAGAGATCATGATGGTATCAGAGAAAAGGAAGATGCGAGGAAGGCCTCAGAGAACAGAAAATAATATCAAGGTGTATAGTTGAAGACCAGGCCACCTAAAGCACACATTCAATTTATGGTGCTTTGCAATGTATAAGTGGGAGTGGTAAGAAAGTCAGATGAGAAAGCTTCCTACCCATCTTCCTGCCTTTCTTCCTCTTAAGTCCACCATGAGTGGTCAAAAGAGTTAAGTAAAGAAGAATGCTGAAAAGGTGATGGGGACACCTCCAGGATGTAAAATTATTAGCACTAGAAAATAAGAACATATGATCTCTTCTCTCATGATTTCAAGAGGGTTTGAACTAGATCCTAGGACTGAACTGGTCTCAGGTCTTCTAGAAAGAACACTATATGCCTCCAAAAACAACAATTCAACATTATCCTAAGGCTTAGATGAAGTAATGCACAGATCAGAAAGCTCATGCAGTGTTTCCTTAGGGCAAATCATCAATATGGTTTTTAAAGAAAATATTTCTTTATCTTTATGACCTTTGCTCCTACCCATTGTCTGTGTGTTTATGTATATGTGTGTGTGTGCATGTATGTGTGTATGTGTATATGTAGAAAATAATTCTAATTGACTACCTATGTGCATAGAAACGTCACATTGCAGTGAGTAGATAGCTTTAGGTAATGGTAATATTTTAAATAAATCAAACTTATAAATAAATCACTTCTAATCGCTTGGGGATTATTGTATACATGGAACTGGTCTGACCCCTGAGTGTGAGATTTGTCATCAGCAATGGCAATGGGCCTGAAAGCAGGAAGATGGCATAGCCACACCGAGCACTATGAGAAATGAGGCAAAAGGGCTTTGAACATGCAGTTGCCCCAAGCACTCAAGAGAGATGATTTTTCAATCTGACATAATGGAAGTCCCTAGAGAGATCCATTTTTCATTCCGACATGACTGGGATAATAAGTCAAAAGTTAAAATACGTAATGTGAGGCCCAACAGAAAAAAAACTATTTCTATTTCAGAAATGGCAGAGTACACTCTGCTTTGTGTTGGCTTAAAGGGACATTCTTTTCCTTATAGAAGCAGCCCAGTGACATTAGCTCAAAAGGACAATTTTTAAGACTAGAACTCATTTATAAAGAAAAGAGAAAAATGCTATGTGAATTTGACTCTATATGGATACTCTGAGATAATCCAACCACTTGAGAAATTGTTTTTAATGAATAAATACAATGATGACAGACCAAAATTAAACAAAATCCTCTGTAGTAAGATGGGAAGATCCTTGTCTCAAGGTTAGACTTCATTTCTCACATTATTTTTGCATGTTTGCAGACAAGTAAAGAGTAATTGATATTAATTTAGTAAATTTTTAGTAGATTAAATTTGGGATGTAATTTAATTTTGATACTCATGAACCATATATAAAACAAATAAAATCTAGTAAGATGAAAATGTCATGATAATTTTTTATATATATAGTTTATTATACTGAGACCAATCTAGAATTAAAAACTGATGGAAAAACAGATAAAAGGGGAGAATGACACTAGGGAAAATATTAAGGAATTATGATTAAAGGGATATTTAAAAAATATTATTTAGAAAGCTAAAGCATTAAAGCTCTGGATTACATCCTTATCTGAGATGTCTGAAGTGGAGCCAGATTCACGAAAATCATTATGGATTTTGCCACTGCCTATTATAGTGCATGTTGTGGTTTAAGGATTATTAGGTCTCCCCTCTTAGCTAAATTGATCTTAATATAATAATAAAATAAAGGTTCCCAAAAATCCCTACAAAAGAGCAAAATGTTTTCAAATCTCCAAATTCCAATAGCTCCCAGAGATGAGAGCCAATATAACCCCACCAAATTAGCACCCTCTATAGAAATTGTTGACTTTTCACTTTTTCTCTAGGACCCAACTTATGTCACAGAGACAATTTACATTCACCTCCAATATGTAACTTATGTAACAAAGTTCTTCACCTGGGTGTGTATCAAGATACTAGAAAGGGCCCTAATCGGTTTGGCTCAGTGGATAGAGTGTCAGCTTGTGGACTCAAAGGTCCCAGGTTTGATTCCGGTCAAGGCCATGTACCTTGGTTGTGGGCACATCCCCAGTAGGGGGTCTGCAGGAGGCAGCTGATCAATGTTTCTCTCTCATCGATGTTTCTAACTCTCCCTCTCCCTTCCTGTCTGTAAAAAATCAATAAAATATATTTAAATAAAAAAGATACTAGACAGATAATCACAGATATATCCCATTGCATATTGACTCCTGAATTCTCTAATTAAGCTTTTAAAATCTCTTCAACAGTATGCATACTGTTTACCAATCACATTGTCTTCCTTTTGTTAAGTTGTAGGAGTTACTTATATATTTTGGATATTAACCCTTTATCTGATGTATCATTACTAAATATGTTCTCCCATACCGTGAGTTCCCTTTTCATTTTGTTGATTATTTCTTTTGCTGTGCAGAAGCTTTCTGTTTGAAACTATTTATAACAGACCAACTCCATAGATTCTTGTCTCTCCTGCATGTTTAAGAGCCTTTATAAGTTGCTTCAAATTGCAAGTTGGCAAGAAATATAGAGGTTGGTGATTAGCAATAAAGAATATTGTTGGGCCCTAGCCGGTTTGACTCAGTGGATAGAGTATCGGCCCTCAGACTGAAGGGTCCCGGGTTTAATTCAGGTCAAGGGTACATATGTTGGTTGCAGGCTCGATCCTCCACCCTGATTAGGCTACCGGCGGGAAACAATGAATTGGTGTCACTCTCACATCAATGTTTCTCTCTCTCTGTCTCTCCCCCTCCCTTCCACTCTGTCAAAAAATTAATGGAAAAATATCCTTTAGTGAGTATTAACAACAACAACAAAAAGAATGCTGTGGGATTATAGATTTAGTGTGGGTCCAGTTGAGTGTTAATGGTAATCACTGCCACCCTGCCATCACATTAATAAAAGATGTTCATTTATTAAATGTCTATAAGCTTTGTACCAATGCTATAGATACTATATAGTTCCTGTTTTCTATTGGCAATTTGTGTCTACAACATTTGATCATTTTCTAATGGCTAGAGGATGCTGCCTCTGTTAATAGCAAAAACTGTTATTGTCTCCTGGACAGAAGTAAACATATCAAATAATATGAAATTTAGAAGGAGAATTAGTATATATCTTAACTTCTAGATGAAAAATAGAGTCCCAGGGAGACACATTGGAGCATGATTTTCCTAGGACCTCCCACTCACCCCCCAGGACTCTCATGGTCCTTCCTGGCTCTGCATGGTTCTTTCTCTCCTACAATATAACCCTCAATTTTTCTTGTAGGCACCACTAACTCTTGGGATCCACAGGGAATGATTAGGACCTAATCCCCAACTTGGAAAAATATTACCATAAGACTATGGCTCAGAAGGTCATGGTGTCTTTTGAACTATTTTACCAGGCACTATTTCTAAAGGCCTTTTTCTGTATCTGCAAATCATGTTTGGTATCTACTCTCATTTGTCATAGATGACTACCTCCTTACTGTGAACTTGTTTTCAGATACTTTTATATTTCCCTGTGAGTCCATGCTATTAAATCTTTCAAAATACATAGTGGCCCACTGGAAAAAGAGTTGTGCTAACTTAAATTGCTCTCTGGCACTCCTCATCCATCCTAACTAGTTTAATTTCCTTTATTTTATGTATAAGGCATTGTTGTTAGACTCCAGGACTTTTGTGACATGATAATCCTTTGATAAGAATGGTGTATTGAGCAACCTTCATCACTTTCATCTCATAAAAGTGGGGTAAAGCTATAGAAACACTGATGCAGAAGGGCACCGTGTTCATGTGTCCACACCCTGCAGTAGCACAGACTCAGAATTTCATTATTTACAAAATGTGAAGAATAAGTCTACCTCCCAGAATTCTTGGGACAATAATGTACACACCACACAAGATCAGTTCTTGCCCCATAGTAATGCTCAGTTTGTTATTGATAGCCTACCTCCCTTATTCAAATGATTACATGAAAAAATATGCAAACTAAATAGTGATACAAATGCAAACATCAGTGGATTATTCCTTTTCTATCCTCAAATCAGGATATATTAGGAAAAGAATTATAATTCCTAAGGTGTTCTGCAATTTAGCGAAACGGATATTGTTACATTCTTTCTGGTGGGATTCTTTTGGCAGACAGTTTTGTTGTGTGTGTTTTATATGTGTGTGTGTGTCTGTGTATGTGTGTGTTTTGCATCTCATCCTCTTTCCTTTCCACATCTGAATCCGATAATGATCATTCCACTTGATTTCTCTTAAAATATTATCTTATTGCTTATACATATATGTAAACACACATATATGTGTATATATGTATGTCTGTGTGTAGAGAGAAACCATACAAGCATACACACACACACACACACACATACACATATATATATATATACACATTAATTTAGTTATTCTGTTCTTTAGGTATATAGATCTTTGATTTTTTTCTCTTACTATTATACTGCCAACAATCATTCATATCGTTGCATGTCACTATAGTTCACTTCTATTGTCTACCATATAATATTTCATTGAAAGGATCTAACACAGTTTGATTTTCAACTCTCCAAATGATGGCTACTTGGAATGTCTCCAGATTTTCAGTATCATTAACATTCTTGTGTATGTATCCTATTGTACATGTGCAAGAATTATTTTAGGTAACAAATTAGGTTCAATTTTAAATATACAGTTGAACTCTTTACTAAAGTTGTTAGATTAAACTGCAATGTCAATATCTAAAAGATCCAATCAAACATACCCAGCACCTGATAATATCAGACTGTTATTTTTGTCAATTGAAAATGTGTAAGGTGATTTATCATCAGTGTCATCACCTGCATTTCCTCAATCATTAATTTTCATATATTTATTGACTATCGTGTTTCCTCTTTCACAATGTGCTGCTGGTTTGTCTTTTTACTCAATTTTCTTTTGATTGTTTGCAATTTGTGGCACATGTCTAAATATGTAAATACTTCTTAGCACAGCATTTTAAATTCTGGGACTTTATCATATGGAGAAAAATTTTGAAAGTACGCCTGAAGGTATTCATTAAAGCTGTATTTGCAACAACAAAATTTATTAAATAAGTTAAACATCTGATAAATAAGGATTGTCTAAATAAATCATAAATCTAAAATTTAAAAAGGGAATGCTTTATATACATTAATAGTGATGGTGATTATGTATATGGAATCAAAGAAAGATATTCATAATCTGATGTTAAGAGAAAAAGGTGGTCATAAATGTGCAGATCCATAATGATTCTATTGTGTATATGTGTCTGTGCATACTTGTTTGTACTTATATGCTAAAAGTAGAAGAAAATATATCATGTTATTAATAGTTCTTGCCGCTGGGTGGAAGGATTTATTTAAAATATAAAAATATTTTCTTATTTTTATACATTGAAGTTCATAATTATACCATTAAACTATGTCTATAATTTAGATATACAAAGTCACTGAAATTTTAGCTAATTTACTTAAACTCACATAGCCAATAAGTGGCAGAGGTGGGTCTAAAACCTAAACATTTCCTGATTACCAATCTCTTAGCATTTGCTTATTCTTTACTCAATTCACTGGGTCCTGCACCAGGAATGTTAATATCCATGTCCTTCTGGTAACACATTAGCCTTTGAAATTGTAGTAAAAGTGACTTCTCCCTGCCTAACAATAATTGGATGCATGAGCAATATATCTATCTATACCTATATCTATCTATCTATAGCTATCTCTAGATATAGATAGATAGATATATAGATATAGATAGATATAGATATAGATATAGATATAGATATAGATATAGATAGATAGATATAGATATAATGGGATGACAATAATTGGGGGATGGAATGGATGGGAAGAAATCTAACTCTTCCCGTGAATGTGCTTAACCTAAAATCAAGAATTTATGTAGAGCCAACATAAGGAAGGAGTATCTCCCTCACAGTGTTAGATATTTTCTCACACAAAGAAAGATTTTTCTATTAGCATAATTACAAAGGCCATCGCCCTATATGGTCTTTTAATAGTCTGATGACAGATTAGTAAAACTATCATTAACCTATCATTTGACTCACATGACTGGGTATAAAAATGCCAGTGGATTTTTAGGAGGGTGAACCTCCAGGTACTTTCATTTTAATGTTATTAAATTGGATTTTACTATTTTTCAAATTTTATTTTAATAAGTGTCTATTCCTTTCATGCCCTAGCTCATTATTTTACATAAAATTCTAACCTTTGTTCATAATATTCCCATGGTGTTTCCTGATTACAACACAATAAAGTCCAAATTAAGGGTAAGCAGGATATAAAGGTGACAAGGTATCTAGGGGCCATTAATCTATCCTCAAGAGAAACTGCTAAATATGTTGAAAATATTTCCTTAAACACAGTATAACCCTAGGTTATACTATAGTCAGTGCAAAAGGAGTCAAAGCTTGTTCTTCTTGAGCCAGGACATAAATATTATCTTAGCATACCCAGGGTGTGGAAGAGACACAAAGGGAAGATGAACTAGAAAGTGATGTTGAGTATAGAATTTAAGTACAACTACTAGGATGAGTTCTTCCCACTGTCCTCACTTTCCTATTATTATTACCATATCTCCTTTTTATCTCCTCAGTTTTAGCTGTGTTGGTGATCAGACCCCTCATGGCTGTTACCACTGAAACCACATACAAATCTATACCTACTAAGCATTTGATATTTTTGAATACATCCATAACATTCTCTTCATAAATAACTGAAGACAGAGCAGAACTTACATAGACTATACTAAATAAAGAAGATTTGTAAAAGTCATAGCTCTCTTATAAGCCATTTAGAAGTCACCTGGAAGATTCCCAAAGCATGTCATCTCACAGAGCTAAATACCTGTCAAAAATGAGCTCCTTATTATAGAATCATTGGTTTATCTTGCTAGAATCAAATGAATTAAAAACATTAGTTGCTTATTATATCGAGATTCATTAAGAATGGCGAAAGCTTGCTTGGTCACAGAGAAAAAAAAAAAAAATCCAAGCTCCTCCCTCCAACTTTGACTTTAACCTGTGTGTTATGTTTAAAGCAAACCCTCAATAATATTTTTACTGGATGCATGAGTTCAGAGGGTTATTATTAGATCAGACTAAATGTGTGTTTTAAAACAAGGCAATCCTGCTTTGATATTAAAAAAAAGAAAACGGTTATCTAGGGTATCTAGGGGCCATTAATCTATCCTCAAGAGAAACTGCTAAATATGTTGAAAATATTTCCTTAAACACAGTATAACCCTAGGTTATACTATAGTCAGTGCAAAAGGAGTCAAAGCTTGTTCTTCTTGAGCCAGGACATAAATATTATCTTAGCATACCCAGGGTGTGGAAGAGACACAAAGGGAAGATGAACTAGAAAGTGATGTTGAGTATAGAATTTAAGTACAACTTAAATTGGGAGGGAAGTGTGATGGGAGGGAAGTGTGATGTCAGCAAGATGACAGAAGCTATTGCCCTGATTCCCTCCATGGAAATACCAACTTAACAATACAACAGGGAAAATTTGGTTTATAAGAACTCCATTCACAGTATTGCAAGGAAGCACAAAGCTAAGAGCAGCCATATTGCAACAGGTAAGAAAAGTATTTGTATTCTACCTATAATCATCTCCCCCCAAGCTGATACAGCTCAAGTTGTCTGAGAGAAAACACCCAGTTTGAGTTTTCTCCCTTGGGAGGAAAAGAGAAAAGTAAAACATATACCTAACATTCTTATGGAACCAGGAGGGAACAACAATCCTGTGAGAAGAATACCCAAGCTGGAGGTCTTATACTTTCTGAATTCAAAACACATTACAAAGCTACAGTAATCAGACATGAGGACCAGAGCTATAGATGAATGGAATAGGTTATAGAGACACACAATAAACCTCTCTGTATATGGTCAAATGATCTTTGACAAGAGCACTAAGACAGCACAGCGGGGAAAAGATAGTCTCTTCAACATATGGTATTGAGAAAACTGGATATCCACATACAAAAGAGTAAAATTGGATCCTTACCTTGCACCATATATAAGAATTAATTTAAAGGGGATTAAATACCTAAATGTAACACTTGAAACTACAAAACCCCTAGAAGAAAACATAGGAAGAAAGCTCTACAATAATGGATTTGGCAAAGATTTCTTGGATATGACACCAAAAGCACAAGTAACAATAGCATATGTATAGTCTGTTATTAAGGCAAATGGGGTTACACAAAACTTAAAAACATCCTCGTAGCAAAGGAATCAAGTGTGAAAAGGCAACCTATAAAATGGGATAAAATATATACAAACCATGTGTTTGATAAGAGATATTAATATATAAAGAACTCCTATAACTCAATAACAATGAAAATAAAATCACATTAATAACTCAATTTAAAAGTAGGCTAAGGACAGCATAGAAATTTTTCAAAAAATTAAAAATAGAATCAACAATCTCACTTCTTGCTATATATCCAAAAGTATTTTAAAAAGGATCTCAAAGGATTATTTTCACCTCCATGTTCACTGAAGCATTACTCACAATAACCAATAGATGGGAGCCAAGTTAATGTGCATTGGTAGACAAATGAATAAAGAAAATGTGGTATATACATCAAAAGGAATATAATTCAAACCTATTAAAGGAGAGCTTGTTATATGCTACAGTATGTATTAATCTTGAGGACTGTGTGCTACCAAGTGAAATAAGCTAGACACACACACACACACACACACACACACACACACACACACACACAACATATACTGCATGATTCTACTTACATAAAGTACCTAAAGTAGTCAAATTCATAGAAAAGGAAAGTGGAATATGGTTACCAAGAGCTGCAAAGCAGGAAGAAAAGGCATATTGCTATTCAATGGGTATTGAATTTTATTTTTGTAAGATAAAGAAAAAGTTCTAGAAATATCTTGCATACCACAACATGCATATAGCTAACACTACTGTACTGCATACTTAAAATATTTAAGATCTTAAATTTTATGTTATTTTTTTACTATGAGATGATGCTATAGGAATGTAAGATTAATGCATAGTGATTATGAGCACAGGCTTTGGATTCCAACTAACCTGGGCTTAAGTCTGGATTTAGTCTCACATAGCCATGTGAATCCAGCACATTACTTAACCTTTCAGGCTGGCTTCCTATTTGGTAAAACTGGGATAATAACTGTCCCTACCTTGTGTAAATATTATTAGAATTTTTTCAATAAGTGTGAAACATTGAGCTTAGTGCTAGGCAGTTCGTAAGCACTGAATCAATAGTAGTTTAATTGTATAATCAGCAGATCAGAAAGAGGAAGCATATGGAAGGATTAGAGATGAGACTGGTGGCTTCCTAAAGCTTTGAGGTTGGTAATGATTGTGGGTGAGAAGTATTTGAAGACCAGTTACATTTACATTATTATTGCACCCAGACCTGGGATGAACAGCTTAACCTAACATCAGGAAGACCCAAGCAGTCTTTTCCTAACTCATCTACACTTCTCTATCCGAGGTCCTGAACTACCTCAGGCATACACTTTTCCATAAACATTACAGAACCCAATCATTCTATTCCAAAATGCATTTTGCAAAAAGATCATAACCTGTTTTTAGAAACAAACTGAAAAAAATATGATTACAGAATTCTCATTTATATTTCTCTATTTGACTTTTTAAATTTTTGTATCTTTTTTGTGGGAAGAAAAAAGTGTACTAAATTTAGGAGAGTAAAACAATAAAAATGTTTGCCATGACTCAAGAAGTATTGGTTTTAAATAGGCAAGTACATAATTAGAGCTACGCACACCCTAACAGCTAATTAGCCTTTTTAATAAGGCAGATCTGTTTTTCAGTGAAACCAGAAATCAAATCAGAGTCTTCTTAGAAGAAAGCATTTCAAGAATAAATCTTTTAAAAAGTACAATATTTTTCAGTTCTGCTGATAAAACAAAAAAATGAGGATATATAAAGAGGCTTTGCTACTTCCTTATAAAATCTCCCAGTAGATACTCCCAAAGGAAATAAAATCTGCCTTATTGCTTCGCCCACCTTCAGTGAACTTTAAAGTCAGTCTGTATGTATTCAAGAATCTTAAGTTCATTTTCCCTCTGGGATGAATTTAGCATATGGTCTGCTCTTAAGGCAAACATTTATTTAAACTTTAAATCGAAAAGGAATTCTTCCATTTTATTTCTAGTTTTGTTTCCTTTGATCCTGAAAGTAATTAACTTTCAGTGGCAGCTAATTATAAGTGAAGAGAAATCACAGTCTGTATGGCTGTTTGTTTGGTGTGAGCTTGGCAAAGTGTTTTTTAATTGGAAAGTCATTTTGCTCTATGCATTTCAATCCATTTTGCACTGTATTTATATATATGATAACTAACCATGACCTTCCATCTAATGACAGAATCTCACACTGAGAAAAAATAATTATTTTAGCAAAGAATCACTAGGGCTATAAAAGAGAAATGAGAGAGGCTGGAAGGGAGTAGATTGTGACACAAGAAGGGCTACAACCAAATCAAGTTCTTGTTTTCCAATATTACAGTCCCGTCAAAACCTCCTTGGAACAAAACACATATGCATCTACATTTGATTTGGGAAATCCTCTTCTCCAAACTTAGACAGAAATTGGTTCCTAAAAAAAAATTAAATAATACAGGCACAGAGAGACCCATAGGTGAAGATAATTGAGGTCAGAGGTGCTACTTGCTATTCGCTGCTAATTCTATTCATTAGGACAACGGAAGAATACAAGAGTTAATGAGCGACAGCCAAATGACCCTTCCCACATCCCCACCTCCCTGATCCTGACCCTTGCAAAACCTCACCAATTCTTTTGTCATAAAATCCTTCCTTTTCAAAAGTAAAACCAGGCATCTTACAATATGCACTGTCTGTTTAAAATAAATATGTTGAAATGATTTCCTAGCTGTTCTAAACAAGTCTTTAACAAACCAGCATCACAGAAAAGTAACTTCCCACCTGCTAACCATGCTGGAATCTTGACCTGACTCTCTTAAGTCATGGTAAATTCATGCCACAAAGATAGTGTAGGGGGGATGCTATCCACCATACTAGATGCTAGCCAAGTTTCCATCAAGTAAGAGCTTCAGAAGCAATGTTTTTCAGACCTCATTAGCTTATACCAATGCAGATAACCAGCTGTGAGTTACTTTTATGGACTTGGCCTAATCACGAGTCAATGCATAAAATGGCCACTTCCCTACATCTTAAAAAATTACTGATAAAGGCAATAGTCTCCATGTTTTCCAATAAGCATCATGAAATTTTTCTTTCCAAATACAGTACAGGGATATTGCTGCTCCTGAAGAACTGACATGTCATATTTTATTAATAATATAAATGTTGTAATTGGTTTCATTCGCTTTTATTGTCTCTCCTTGCAGGAGTTGTATGGAAAATACATTACCCAATTACAGTTACTAAGTTAGCCTAGGTCAGTGGTCGGCAAACTCATTAGTCAACAGAGCCAAATATCAACAGTACAACCATTGAAATTTCTTTTGAGAGCCAAATTTTTTAAACTTAAACTTCTTCTAATGCCACTTCTTCAAAATAGACTTCCCCAAGCCGTAGTATTTTGTGGAAGAGCCACACTCAAGAGGCCAAAGAGCTGCATGTGGCTCGCAAGCCACAGTTTGCCGACCACGGGCCTAGGTGAATTTTATATTCAACTTTTTATGTGAATTTAAAATTTCAAGTTGTATTTTAATATATTTTAAAGTATAGATCTTACCCCCTAATTTTGGAGGAAAATATACTATAAAAATATATTAATCCTCATTATTGCCTTGAGAATTTAATGAAATGGAAATATTTTCTACTTATACTTGGAATTTCAAAGATACAGCTTTAAAGATACTGACATAATTCTAAAAAAATGTATTAAAAGTGCAGATTATGCCTTGGCTGGTATAGATCAGTTGGTTGGAGCATAGTCCATACACCAAAAGTAGTTCTATCCCCAGTTGGGGTGCATATGGGAGGCAACCTATTGATGTATCTCTCCCACATTGATGTTTCTCTCTCTCTCTCTCCCTTCCTCCCTCCAAAATAAATTAAAAATAAATAAAATAAAATAAAGTAAAAGTGCAGATCATTAATAGTAGCATGATAAATAGGTGCAAAGTTTTACACATTTTACAATGGATTAAAATGTCACTCTTCTGAGGCCAAGATCACATACCGTAAGTTCTTACTTGAAATTTATATGGTTAGCTACCTTGTAAATATAGCTGATGGATCCCTAAAGGTTATGTAAAGTATTCCTCATGGGTTAGTAACCATTCATCTATATTTCTGGAAAACTAAAGAAAAATATATGCCATTGTTAGGGCATCACTAATATTGCCTCCACATACAGAGGTTTGTCCATACTTTCATTTTTAGAAATTATAAGAAACTGTTGCATATCAAATATTCATATCTCTTTAAAGGCTCCCCCTCTGAAGAATTAGCTGTCTTCAGAGCTCTCTCATATCCACCCAGTCCTTTTCTATCTCTGTCCTTCCTTAGACACATTGAGAAGTCAAGTCTAGATACCATGAAAGGGTGTTCTGGGGCCTAGCATGTTGCAGGTATGTATAGAAAGCCCTGCTAATGAGAATCTTTATCCGTTGCAGTCCCCAATTGTAGTAAACTGTTTAAAAATGAGAAACTGCAGACGAGGTCAGGTCTGTCATTGCCAGTGGAGCTAATAGTGTTACCTAGAAGAGCATTATTTTTCTCCGCAGCAGAACACTGAAAGTGACTTCATCCTTTAATCTGTTAGGAATCTGTCATGCATGTCTGAATTTTTAGCCACTACTGTAATTCCCAACAATTAATGCCATCTGTTTTGATCCCGATATTCTATTCTCAAACATACAGAATAGTGTACCTCTGGAATTTGACAAACAGCCCTATGTCCAATTGAGAAATATTAACTAATTTTTATAAAGTTTAAGCACAATCTACATCTTTATAGAACAAACTACTGTTTGGAAGCATAACTTCGTATAAAAGCTCATCTGAATGAAAACTCATTTATACAAGTACTTCCCTTGAGTTGGAGTTCTTGCTCAAGAGGATTTGCATTAAAGACAGCGTGGTACCTGTCAGGCTTTGTTCCTGTTTTTATGTTGTTTGTTTTGCATAATGACACGATCCGTGATAGGAGAATAGCTCAGATTGCTGTTGTTGTTTTTCTCTTAAATTAATGCTTCGTCATTTTTCTGGCCCATTCTAAGATATATCTGCTCACTTATATGTAGAGCATCTGTATCTAAGCTGAGCTAAACATGATTTCACAATTCTCTCTTCACTCAGATTCATTATTACATGGGTCTTTATAATGTAAAGACCTCTTCTTCTCCCCCCATTCAGTGAGGTTATTTCATACATTTATAAGGCATTTAGGTTATTTTGTCACACACTGCATTCTATCCTGGGATTCCCCAAGCTCTTAAATGGTGTTATTAAACCTTAAAATAAAAAGTTTATTTTCTAAAAAAAAATGTTTTTATTTAAATATAGTTGGTATCCAATATTATATTAGTTATATTAGTTTAGGTGTAGAATCTAGTGATTCAACATTTTTATACCTTACAATGTGATCACCCCAATAATTCTAGTATTCATCTGTCACTTCTTGTGCTGTAAATATCTAAAGGTTTTGACAAATGCTTAATGTCTTATGTTCATTTTTACAGTGTAATCTAGAATAGTTTCACTCTAAAACATCCTCTGTGCTTGCTCCACCTATTCAATGTTCCTCCCCCACTACCCTGACCCCTGACAACCACCAATATGTTTACCATCTCAAAAATTTTGCCATTTCCACAATGGAGCCTTTTCAGATTGGCCTATTTTATTTAGCATTTTGCATTTAAAATCGATCCAAGCCTTTTGTGGCTTGATAGTTCTTATTTTTATTTTTCTTTCTTTTTTTTAAGCAGCTGAGCAGTATTCCATTGTATGAGTGCATCATATTTTCTGTATCCATCCATCTTTAAAGAGCATTCTGTTTGCCTCTAGTTTGTAGTTTGGAGCAATTGTCAATAAAGCTACTACAAATATTCACATGAAGATTTTATATACATATATATGCTTTCAAATCAGTTGAGCCAATACCCAAGAGAGTGACTGCTGCATCATGTGTTTAGTTTTATAAGGAACTGCCAAACTGCTTTCCCTGTGCTGTTTTGAATTTCTACCTGCAATAAACAAGAGTAATGCTGACCTCATAGAATGTGTTCAGGAGTATTCCTTCTTTTAGTTTCTGAAAGATACTTAAAAGAATTAGTATAATTTCTTCCTTAAATATTTGGCAAAATTGACCAGTGATATATCTGGACTTAGTGATTTAATTTTGGAAGGTTATTATTTATTTTTTAATATATTTTTATTGATTTCAGAAAGGAAGGAAGAGGAAGAGAGAGATAGAAACATCAATGATGAGAGAGAATCATTGATTGTCTGCCTCCTGTATGCCCCCCATTGGGGATCGAGCCTGCAACCCAGGCATGTGCCCTTGATCAGAATCAAACCTGGGACCCTTCAGTCCACAGGCTGACTCTATCCACTGAGCCAAACTGGCTAGGGCTTGAGGGTTATTAATTATTAACCCAATTTATTTAATAAATAAGAAGGGCTATTCAATTTACTTCTCCTTGCATGGGTTTTGGTAGTTCTTGTGTTTCAAGGAATTGGTCCATTTCATCTAACTTACCAGATTTGTGGATATAGAGTTGTTCATAGATTCCTTTATTTGCTTTTAATGCCTATAGAATCAACAGTGATAAATCCTCTCTTATCCCTGATATTGGTAATTTGTATGATCAATATTGACCTTTTATCTTAGTTAGGTTGGTTAAAATTTTATCAAATTTATTGTTCTTTTAAAATAAACTTTTAGTTTTGTCAACTTTCTACACTATTTTTTCTGTTTCCTATTTTATGATGTTCTATTTTCTGTTTTGTTTTGTTTTTTTTTCCTTTTCTTCTGCTTGCTCAAGGCTTACCAGTACATTGCTTGTCATCTACTTCCCTAAGGTGGAAGCTTAGCTTACGGACTTTATATTTTTCTCATTTTCTAATATATGCATTTAAAACTTGAAATTTCTTCTTTCTGCATCTCACAAACTTCTAAAATGTGTATTTTAATGTTAATGTATTTTAAATATATATTTTACTTTCTCTTGAGATTTCTTATTTGCTCCACATGTCAATTATAAGTGCAATGTTCAATTTCCAAATATTTTGGGTTTGTAATTGATTTGACTTTAATTTAATTATGGTCTTAGAACATACTTTATATGATTTACAGCCTTTTAAATATATTAAGGTTTGCCCTGGCTGATGTGGCTCAGCTAGTTGGAGCATCACCCAGTGCACTGAAAGGTCGCAGGTTTAATTCCCACACGGGGCACATACCTAGGTTGCAGGATCCATTCCTGTTCTGGATAGTGTGTGCAAGAGGCAACCATGGATATTTTCCCCTCATATTGATGCTTCTCTCTCTCTCACTGTCTCTCTCCCTCTGTCTCTCTCTCCCTCCCTCCTTCACTTCTTTCCTCTCTTTCTCTAGAATCAATAAACATGTCTTTGGGTGAGGATTAAAAATAAATAAATAAATATGATAATTTTTTTTTTTTTATATATGGCCCAGAATGTGCTCTATAGTAGTGAATGTTTTATATGAGCATATAGTGAGGATGTGAGCATGAAGAGGATGTGTTACATTTTTGTTGGATGGAATCCTATATAATAAAGCCCTAATATGCAAATCAACCGACCAGCAGAAAAACTGGTGGAACGACTAGTGGAAGGACCAGCAGAATGACTGGTCGCTAGATGCACACTGACCACCAGAGGGCACACACTCAACACAGGAGCTGCCCCCTGGTGGTCAGTGTGATCCCACAGGGGGAGCGCCACTCAGCCAGAAGCCAGGCTAACAGCTGGTGAGTGCAGCAGCAGCTCTAAGGAGCAGTGAGCCGAGCTGTGAGCCAAGCAGTAAGGAACAGCAAGCAGGCAGGTGGTAAGGAGCGGGGGTCCTGGACTGCTAGGGGGATGTCCAACTCCTGGCTTAGGCCCAATCAAGCCTAAGCCAGCAGTCAGACATCCCCCAAGAGGTCCTTGATTGTGAAAGGGCACAGGCCGGACTGAGGGACGCCCTCCTCCCTCAGTCCATGAATTTCATGTACCAGGCCTCTAGTAATCTATAAATGTCAACTAGATGCAGTTGATTGTATTGCAATTAAGGACAACTATATTCTTACTGACTCTCTGCCTGCTTGGTCTATCAATTACTGATATGGAGATATCGATGTCTGCAAATTTGTCTATTTCTCCTTTCAGTTCAGGTGGTCACTGGTTTGATTTCTGGTCAGAGCACATACTGGGGTTTGAGGCTTGATCCCCAGTAGAGGGTGTGGAGGAGGTAGCCTATTGATGTTTCTCTCTCATCAAAGATGTTTCTACCTTGAATTCCTCTCCCTCCCTCTTTCTCTTAAAAAAAATCAATACAAACATATTAAAAAAAATAAATAAAGTTAAAGTCTTCATGGAGATTTGACCCTTTATCATTACTAATTCCTTTTCTAAGTTCTCCTTGTTCTGAATTATGATTTCTCTGAGGTTAATATAATAACTAATACAGCTTTCTTTTATTTGGTGCCAGTATGGTATATTTTTTCTTTTACTCTTCCAGAGTCTATTTTTAAAGTGAGTTTCTTACGGACAACATATAGTTGCATCTTGTTTATTTATCTACTCTAATGATCTTTGTCTTATAATAGGTGTATATAGACCAACCATCCACATTTAAAGTGATCATTTGTATATTTGAATTAATATTAACCATGACTATCTTTTTTCTATTCATTGTTGGAGGCTTTTTTCCTTGCCACCTCTGGTTTTAATTCAAACTATGCTTTAAAAAAATTTAGTGATTTCCCTTTTCCCTACAGTTTACAGTGTATGTTTTAATTAAATCTACCTTCAAACAATATTATTACACTTGCATTTCAATTTTCTCCCCCTCATTCCTCGTGACATCACTGTCATACTTTTCACTTAACCATATGCTGCAACCATTCAATACACTGGCATTATTATAACCTTAAACAAATAATTTAGACCAATTAAAAAATAAAAGATTTTATTTAACCTTCATTAATTCCTTTTCTAATGTTCTTCCTTTCTTTATATAAATCTAAGTTTCTGACCTACATCATTTTCTTTCTGCCTGAGGAATAATCTTTTAGCAATTCTTGCTAAAAAATATCTGCCGGTGAATTCCCTTAGTTTTTGTTTGTCTGGAAAAATCTTTATTTCTATTTTATTATTAATGGAAAATTTTATTGGGTATATAATTCTAGTGTGTTTTTATTTCTTTTATCATTTTAAGTATTTTCTTCAGTAATATTTTATGCATGGTTTCTTATGAGAAGTCCACTATAATTCTTATTATGTCTTCAATACGTACAAATTGTTTTATTTTTCTCTGACTTCTTTCAATATTTACTCTTTTCACTAATTTTCTTCAGTTTCAATATGATATGCCTAGATGTAGTGTTTTGATGATTTATTCTACTTGGTATTTTCTGAACTTCCTGGATCTGTGGTTTGGTATCTGTTGTTAAGTTCTGAAATTCCTGTCATTATAATTTACATATTTCTTCTGTTCCACCTTTTTATTCTCTGATATTCAAATGGCATATAGCTCTTGATATTGTTCCCAAGTCTCGAATAATCTGCTCTGTTCTTTTTCCTCTTTTGCTTTACATATCTGTTTAGAGAATCTTTTGACCTATTTTCAAGTTTTCTTTTCTGTTTGTTTAAAGTCATACATGTTGTTCTGGGTAATAGGAATTGAGGTAAATAGCCTCTAGTGTGAGGATTTATGTTACTAGAACTAGGAGTTGAGTTTTTATTAACATATGCTACAGCTATAGGTGCCAGAGGCTTCAAACTCCTCAAATGATTTTTTTTTTTTTTGTTACACCTTTTGATCTGGGCTTATTTAAATAAATACAACTCAATCTGAGAGAATTTGAGTCTTCTGGCTCTTTCAGTGTAATGAATGTCTCCCTTTATTAATATACTGGAGCTCTGTTGGTATGGTGGTAAGGTGTGGTAGAGGGGGTAGGTTTTATGATCTCTGAATTACGTGTCAGCATTTTGGTAGGCCTGTGTATCTGGTCTCTGTCTTACACAAGTGTTTCTTCCTGTACATCCTTATTCCCATCCACCTTAGAAAGACTGGAAGAGCTGGAGTAAGAGGAATGGCCTTTTCTTACTGCTGAGACATGGCTCTGATAAAGGAATTCCCCCTGGGGATTAAGCCATTATCATGGAGAACACTTGGGATTTATTTCACTTGATCACTCTCTTGGTCCCTCTGCCAAAGCCATAGGGGGTCTTTCTCTGTTGTTCATATAAGAATCTATTCCTGAAGGTAAGTGCCAAGAATCAGTGAGTCTCCTAGAGGAGTTTCTCATCTACAGTAGTCTATACTCAGCTTTTAACAATTTGTCAAAATTATCATTTAAATGTTTCTACCAGTTCATGGCTCCAGTGGCTTCTTTTCTAGATAATCAGACCATGGCTGTGACTCTCAGGTTTTATCCCTTCCTCAAGATTTTGAGATTTGCCCTGAAACCTCAGTTTTCTGATTGGCCAAGAAAAAGTCATTGATTTTCAGTTTGTCCAGCTGTTTTAATTTTGATAATTTTGATGATGATGATGATGATGATGATGATGATGATAGAAATGTAATTTCCCAGGTGTTTTTTTTTTTCTTATGTTGAAGGTATAATTGAATTTTAAACTATGGCTTTTTATACATCCAAATTTATCATTTATTCATGTGCTAGATTCATGTGTTAGAAAATTCATGTAGAATTCCAATCTGTCTCTTGATAAATTCTGTTACTTTCCAGAGCATATTATATGGGAATATAGTCAATAATATTATGGTAAGTTGGCAGGGTGACAGATAATTACTAGAATTACTGGGATGATTACATTATAAGGTATAAAAATACCTAATCATTATATTGTATACCTGAAATTAATATAACTAATATATAGGGTAGGGCAAAAGTAAGTTTACAGTGGTGAGTAAAAAAACATGGAGTTTATTCTTATATTATTATTTATTAATTATTGTATTATTTTTCCATATGAACAGCTGTAAACCTTCTTCTGCTCCACCCTTCAATGTTGTATACCCACTACATTTATACCTAAATAAAAATATAATAAAATGTTGTTGTTGTTGTTGTTGTTGTTGTTGTTAATCCTCACTCGAGGATATTTTTCCATTGATTTTTAGAGAGGGTGGAAGAGAAAGGGAAAAACAGAGAGAAACATCATTGATTGGTTGCCTCCTGCAAGAGCCCTGACCAGGACCCAGGCTGGGGAGGAGCCTGCAATGAAGGTATGTGCCCTTGAATGGAATTGAACCTGGAACCCTTTGGTCCACAGGCTGATGCTCTATCCACTGAGCCAAACTAGCTAGGGCTATATATATGATATTATAAACACTGTGGCACACCTACCAATTCTTATAGATGGCTGTAGAAACTAAAGGTGAGATAAGCAATGGCAAATGATCCCTTGAAACCTCAGATGGCTCTGTGCTTGTGACCTATGCAGGTTTTAAAAGGCTGAAAACATGCATCTAATAGGGGTTAGACCGCTGATTTTTCTTAGCAACTTCAACTTTTATCAGCTTTTATATTGCTTGTTTTATGTTACTTTATTCTCCTTACATTTAGTTATCTTTTCAAAAAGAATTGTTGCTGTATCATATAATATGTATATCAATTAAAATTTTATGATTAGCAAAACACACATACATATTTTTATTATGTATATTTCACATTTTCTCATATTTTATATTGGATTGATATTTGAAATGTCTTTCAAAACATCTTTCATTTATCCATTCATTCTTTATTACTACATTTACCAATTAAGAATTCAAAGTATTTGCTATGTGCAAAACTTGGTTTAGGGTGCTTTGGGGAATGAAAAGATGAATAGTTTTCAAGTAGAACCTTTATTGCTGATATATTTTAATATACCTAATGAAAAACTGTAAAACATATTTTTGTCTTACAAAATTATCTTTTCAAAAATACATTGTGTAGCACCTTAAATGAAGAAAGTATTAATACAATAAATCAGTTTTAACTTTTTAAATCTAACATTTACATTATCACTCTCGGTATAACTATCCTACATTCAAAAGATACATTAATTTTTTGAAAAGAAAAACAAAGATTAAAAAAGGCAAAATCTAGATGTAAGGCAGTAAATGGTCTTTCAACACTTGACTATTTAGGACTATCACTGAACCATGTAGCTTGGCTTCATCTAGGTCAATGATGTTCAAAGATGATTATAAAAATGTCTAATGTCATCCAACTAGACTACAAAATTGAGAAACTGCTCTGTAATAAGGCCCATAACATTTTCCAGAAATTTGGTCACAGCTTAATTCTCTAAGCAGTGGTAGTTTATATTTTAAAAGAAGCAATGGCACCTTTTCCTCCTGGCAACCACCTGAGCACCTTGGGGTTAAAGTCAGATCCTAACCACTGGCTCAAGTTGTGGTGCTGCACCACTCCAGGGGCACTGCCTCCCTCCTGCAAACTACACAGGATTCCAAGAAATGCAAAATATAAAATGTATCCTTTACTCTGAAAGAACAATGTCCATCAACCTGCATGCAAACTGCTAATACATAAGAAAAGGCAAGGGATAATTATTGAAGGATGTTAGAGTAGAGAATTCATGGGTTAATGATTGCTATGTGCCCAGGAGAAACCTATTCTTTTAAGTTAATATTCATATGTGGAACTAACAACCTCTATTCCCATGGATAACGTTCCTGTATTTAATGACTTTATTTTTAAAACAAGAAAGACACCAGAAGGACAACAAAGCCCCAGCATGGTTTCTCATTATACTTAGTGAACATACAAAGAAGGGGAGAAGAGAGAAGTGAACATGATTAAAATACGATGCTTTCATCTACAATATCTTTCACAGGTTTCTTGACTCAAGTATTTTGGATTAAACAAAAGAAATACTAAAAGCTGCCACAGCTCCGCCTCATGGAGCCTGCTTCCTGGCCATGTTGGTGGCCAGTGTTGATGGGCCAGAACCAGACAAGTTCATTGTATCATTCCAAAGGAGGAAGTAAAATACGTTAGATAGATAACTAGATAAAGAGATAGATAGATAGATAGATAGATATAATAGATAGATAGATAGATAATAGGTAGATGATAGATACATATAGATTTGAAGATATATATATATATAATAATCTCTCCATATATAGATTCTTCTTAACAATACCAGCTGTTTGGTAATTCACTCCTTCTCCATTTTGTCCCTAAGTTTGGGTGGACTCTTCCAATGAGTAGTACCAGGGATAAAGCACATAATTTAGATCAAGTCAATTAGTTCACTGCAGTCCTCTTACAGACAATTCATGGGAAAAAATCAGTGCCAATAAGACACAATGTGTCTCAGGCAAGGATTATTATCAGAGTGATTCTCTTTTTATTTTCTCCATGATATTTTAAACCGAGTTTATAGAAACCAAAAGACCAGCCCAAAAGTAACAAATTTGAGAGGCTTAATATTTGAGAAGCTTTGTGTATTTGCATAGAGTTATCCCTGAAGCCAGATCTAGCCCTATATTTTTTTAGTTACATGATCCTGTAAATTCCTTTTTTTTTTTTTTTTAAACCAGGCCTGGAAGAAAAATATATGAAAATATATGGGGAAGAGATGACCCCCTTTACAAGACAATTGTAAAGAATTCAATAAAGCTAGGTCATAGAAAAAACAGTCCAGTTAAATCTTGTTCAAAGTTATTTTTAAAGAGTTGCATGCGGAGGAATCTGCACATTGGTGATTTTCCTTTAATTGTATTATTGGAAGCAGTTATTACAAAATATATGTGACTTGATACCATAATAGCATATAATATAAATGCTCTGCCTTGGTATCTAAATGTTAAGATGTTTTTTGTTTGTTTCTAATTCTTTATTTTTTAAAAGTTAATTCTAGCTAAAAGTTTGAAAATTGAAATATCTAATACAATTACTCAGGGACTCAACGAAATATCCTTTCATGGGCTTGTTAAATTGTTCAGATGCCATCACATGAATGTTCAACCGCATGAGAACAGTTTCAGAAATGGTCTTCTAGAACAGCGCGAACATGATCTAAACTAATATATATATACTAGTATAAAAGCCCAGCGACTGGAATGGCAGAATGACTGGTGGCTATGATGTGCACTACGGCAGCCAAACCAGCCTGATCCACCCCGATCAGTGCTTCCTCCCCCTCGCCCCCCAATCCCTGGCAGGCCTGGCCCCTGATCGGCCCCCAACACCCCGATTGGGGATAGGGCCGGCAGGCCCCCCCTCCCTGCAGCCCCTTCCCCCAGCCAGCCCAGGCCGATGGGCCCCCATCGGGGCAGACCAGCCGGACCCCACCCAGGCATGAATTCCTGCACTGGGCCTCTAGTTCTAGTATAATTATGTACAACATAGCAATGAAGTCAAGCACACAAAATAGAATAGCTGACAACACTAAGAAGTCATAATTTCAGCCTGTTAAACACACTCTCCTCTTAAGGAAGATGAATCAAAATTCCTTGCAGCTTGCGTCATCTCTGAATACGAAGGACTGTAATATACAAAGCTAAATTTGTGCTTCTTTTAATGGACCATGAAGCTAATTCCAGCAGATGAAGACAGCTTCCTCCTGAAGCCCTAAACAAAGCAGCCAGCTTTTGTGAAGTTTTGTTTCTCATTTTCACTGTCACTCTTCACATTTCCTTGGGTAGCTTCCGTGGGCAATTTTTAAGAAAAAGTTTTATTCTCTAACATCACTGAAATGATATTTAACTGCTGGGTTCTAAAATCTGATGCTCAAAAAAGAAATAAAAATGAAAGCCAATCACGAACGTTCTGTAATCTCTGACCACCCAAAGTTCAATATGAGAAAGTGCGCACCATCACTCTAATACAGAATCCACTGTCCAACCCTCAATTTTCCAGGAAATCTTAAGAACAACATGCTGAAAACCCAAAGTACCAAGGAGCCATCAAAGTATCAAATAGAAAATTGCCACCCCACTCATGATCAAGTATTTTTTAGCATCAATGGATAAAAGCCAAAAAATGGGCTGATACCAAATACAGCGGTTTTGTTTGTTTGTTTGTGTGTGTGTGTGTGTGTGTGTGTGTGTGTGTGTGTTTTAAAGACAATCTCTTTGCACCTTGAAAAATGAAGTCATATTACAGGAGCGACTTACCATTTTTCTAAAGGACATTCTGGTAAGATTTAGAAAGCGGCAGGACTTACCTGGAGGAAAGAAAGAGAAAAAGAAGAAATTAAAACAATAAATAAGAAAGGGTAATAGTGAAGACATACTTTTAATACAGAAAAGCCAGTCCACACCATCTACATAGGGGTACATCAGTAAAGGAGAGAGGGGCAGTACATTTCCTGTAACTGTTAACTGCCTTTCTCCGACGCAAGAGGCCAAGTACAGAGATGAGGTGTTTATCTGTGTAACCCAGCCCTGCACATTAGCAGGATCCTCGATGAAATTGAAAACGGAGCCTTTCCACTGTCTCTAAGAAGATGTAATTCATGATGATAAATGTAGAAACTAAGTATCTTAAATGGACTCAGGAATGAAATCCTAAACAGACTCTGGTTCCTTCAAACATTTTCTGGATTCAAAAGGAAAGGGTTATTTTTGGATTTCGCAAAGCCTTATCAGGATGCAAACTGTCGTCACACTTTTCCACCTGGTTAAAATTTAAAATAGTTTTTGCCCCCTTACTGATTTTCATATAAAACAGGTTTAGCAAGACATGGAGTTTGTAATGTTAATAGTTTCATTTTAGTGTTTTCTCCTAGTCCCCAACAAATCGTAAAAAGCAAACAACTGCATATGTTCATAAATCTTTAAAAAATACTGGTGTACTCAGCATTAGCCATCGATGTTATCAAATGCTTTAAAAACTCAGCCAATCCTCCGATGACAGTGAAAGAAAGAAGCTCCCTGCAAGCTTGGAGTGGTCATTCCAGGAGTTCCTGTCTCACCTGAAATCAAGTCCCTGAGGTCTCCTGCCATTGAAATAGGTTAGACAGGTATACGGGTACCACTCCTCTGACAGGACACTCGATTCCCCCAGAGCGGAGGGAGAGAGCAAACAGAACAAAGAACTGATTTTCCCTGAACATAGGATGCAAGGTCTGTTCATAAATGTATTACCATTCTCCCAAGCTGGTATTACTCAGTGAATAGAGCGTTGGCCAGAGGACTGAAGGGTCTAGGCGAGCACTTGGCAATGATGATGATTGTCGCACCACTGTGCTACTTTTTTACATCCCCATAACTATTTTGTGACTACCAACCTGTACTTCTCAATCCCTTCACCTTCCCCCACCGCCCGGAGTCCCCTAACCCCCTCTCCTCTGACAACCATCGATAAACTGGCCTAAATTTCTAGGCACCAAAGACACACACAAATGCTGACCTCTCACACCACTTCAGATTTAACATTGTAACTGAAACAAATACTTAACGGGTCTCTTTTTATTTTCTTCTTCCAGAAAGGGCCTATTTACCTGAACTAGAGGTGAGTGTCTTACAATAGGGACTAAATTTCCAAATGTTAAGGTTGGAATCCCAGGAATTATATGGATGACTAATTTATAATCGAAGCACAGAACATAGCAGAAAGCATTGTGCAAACAAACGCAGGGCAGGGCTAAGAGAGCCTCTAGGACTGGATGTCTAGTCTTGCAAAACCGAACATGCATGCACACAGCGCCTGCCTCTCAGTCCTGTGCATTTTTAATGAAGTTAATTTTCAGGAATGTTTCTTGATGTATTTCAGCATGATTTTTGGGGTGTCTGCTATATACATTTTAACAAATGTTCTTTTTTTTTTTTTTTCAGGTCAAAGTAAGCTGTTTGATGTTCTACATAGTAAATCTGTAGGACAAGCCTTCCTGTACCCTTGCCTCTTTCTGAGGACTGATAACAGAAATTTCTATAGTTTCATTAAATAGTCCTTATCCAACAATGGGCACCGTTAATCCAGGTTAGTGACTGGGAGGTGCATTCTACAAGATCTATTCCCATAATTATCTCTCTAGGAGACTGTTAACCACTTCTTTCAATCTGAAATACCGAAAGCCCATTGTATTACTGATAGTATCATGCAGTTTTCCTGTTGGTTGGCAAGGGCTTCACCTGCTGAGAAATGGCTACATCATAAGCAGAAGCCTAACTTCGAACCATGGGTAGCTATTTCCTTTTCAGTTCATCAAAATAAAATCTTCATTTACTTGTGTCTGTGACAACCTAATGCTGAAAAGCAATAGTTATTTGAATGTTATCTTAGTCTCCAAATATATATATATGATATATGTAATATATTAAATACTAGAGGCCCGGTGCACAAAATTCGTGCACAGGGGTGGAGGGTCCCCCAGCCCAGCCTTCACCCTCTCCAATCCAGGACCCCTTGGGGGATGTCCAATCCCTCTCACAATCCTGGACTGTTGGCTCCTAATTGCTCACCTGCCTGCCTGCCAGGTCAGCCCTAACTGCTCCCCACTGCTTGTCAGGTTGCACCCAACTGTCCCCTCCCTGCTGGCCTGGTCACTCCTGATTGCCTGCCCCCACTGGCTTGGTCACCCCTACTGTCCCCCCAGCCAGCCTGGTTGCCCCCTACAGCCCCCCACCCAAAGGCCTAGTTGTCCCTCACTGCCATTCCTGCCAGCCTAATTGCCCCCAACTGGGCCCCCTGCCAACCTGGTAACCCCCAACTGCACCCCCACCAGCTTGGTCGCCTCTTACTGCACCCCCTGCTGGCCTGGTCACCTCCAACTGCCCCCCTCTGCTGGCCTGGTCACCCCCAACTTCTCCCCTGACGGCCTTGTTGCCCCATGCAGCCTGTTGTTCAGTTGTTTGGTCATCCCTCACTAATGCCCCTGCCAGCCTGGTCGCCCCACACAGACTGCTTGTTCAGTTAGTGAGGGATGACCAAAATTAACTAAGTTGGTACATCACAGTGGACAGCATACCAATCATTATAACTAATCAGTTGTTTAAGAGTGGGTACCTCAATTGCTACTAAATTTCCCTAAGTAACTGACACAAGCCGAATGTTCCAGTTATTTAAAGAATACCCTCGGTTCCTGGGCCTTCTTTGGGCTTGCCCTAGGGAGTGAGTTAGGAAGATAGCTTGAAATGTATCTGATCTTGTAACTTCTTTAGGCACCAGTTAGGTTCCTGCCTGACACACCTGCTCTCTTGAAGTAGGACTCTAAGTAGTTCATAGAGTATAGCACTTTAGGGCCATCATACATCGTCTCATGACCCTAAGTGTTCCTTGTCACCCACTTCATGAAGTAAAACCTCTACTCTGTGGATTTCGACACCTACCTCTGTCTATGGCCCTTAAATGCATCCATCTTTCCTATGTGTCAGATCTCAGTCCTCCAGGCACATTAATTTACACACTTATACAACCATCCTTTTCATGCAGCCCCTTTGTTTTCAAGTACTTCTCTATGACTTCCCTTTCCCCTCAGCCTTTCTGCATCCCTTTGACTCATCTGGAATTCAATCCTTACTTTCCCTTCTTCTCTAGAGATCCTGTGCTTTGGCCATTTCCCAGTACAGGTCAGCACCCACCCCTCCACTCTCGCTGCCTCAGCTTCATCTTCTTTCACTTCAAATCATGTTTTTTCTTTTGTTCCAGGTCCAGAGAACCACCAGAAGTTTCCAAAATATGTCATGCTCTTTGACATCTATGTATTTTTACTTGCATCCTTTTTTTGCAACTCTAAAAGTTTTCTGTTTCCCAAGGTTAATTGTAGGAATTTGTTTTTTATTCTCTGTTAATCTTTGACACCTCAATTTTAACCTTGCTAATAATTGGTAATAAATGCTAGTGACTAGCACGTTCGATTCCTAGAACATTGCCTGGTGCATAGAGGGCATTCATTAACTTTAGAGATAATTAAATCAGATGTAATACCCATTGGATTTTGAGTTCCATAAAGGCAGGAGCTACATTTTATTTATCTTTTCATCTTCAATGTCCAGCCCAGAGTTTGGTCCACAGTTGGTATACGATAAATGGATTATTGGAAAGAAGGAAATGAATGGTAATTATGGTTAACAAATGTTCACTCTTGGTGTACTTCGATAAGTATCTGTCATTTATAAATTTTATAGCTTTTGGATAGCATGCCCATGCTTAATTAAATACTCTTCTACTAAATGTGTTCATGTCAAATTTGGTCAATCAAAACAACACAAAGCTGGACTGTCTCAGACACTCCCAAATGTTTCTAGAGTGACTGTAGAAACCTTTGTCTCTGTTTCCTGCACCTTTTCTACATTTAGAGTAGACTAGGGGCCCAGAGCATGAATTCGTGCACCTTGCAAGGAACTGTGGGCCGCAACACTGCGGTGGGCACAGGGGCTGGTCTAGGCCCATCCTCCAGGTCTCCACCAGGCCCCTCCCACCATGGCCCCTGTTCCTCTGTCTGCCAGTAGCCCCACTCCTGCCTCCACTCCTGCCTCCACCACTCTCACTCTCTGACCACACCAGTCCCAATCCCTCCATGCCAGCAGTTAGTGCGAATGGGGCCTGTGCCAGTGAGTGCGAGCTGTGGCTGCTACCCTGACTGCCCCTTAGGAGGAGGGGGAGATGGAAAAGCCCTCAGGGGTGATCGGGGCCAGCAGCTGCCGCTTGCACCTACTGACAGCACTGAGCAATTGGAACTGGTGCTGAGCGCCAGCAGCGGGTGTGAGTGGCAGCTCCGGTGCCAGCAGCAGGTGCAAGTTCCTGGTGGAACAGCAGCATGCAGGAGGGAACCGCAGCATGTGGGAGCAAAGACTTTTGAGTAACCACCAGAGGCTCATCCTGATGACAGCAACCGGCACCCCACCTTGGTCTGGCGCCCCCGCTCACCTGCTCCACCATCCTGCCACAGCCAACACCCACCATGTTCCGTACTCTGCCGCCTGCTGCTGACACGCGCCATGCTCCGCATGCGCCCCCTGGTGGTCAGCACATGTCAAAGCAACCAGTTGTTCATTTGTTCTGCTGTTTGGTCTATTTGCATATTAGCCTTTTATTATATAGGATTAACCATAAAAATAAGATAACTCCTTTCAGTTTAACCCCTTATTAACTGAAATGATCTCAGATAATTGAGATGTTTCAATCTCCACATAACTACCAACATCTTCACTTTGCATCATACCTTATCATGCAAATAACAGAAATTTATTTTCATTCTCGACACCAGGTACATTTAAATACAGTTCTTCAATTTAAAAATTGACCTTAGAATCAAAAACAAAGAAAATAACTGCTTATAGAAAATGAAATGATGCAAAAAAGATGGAAGATGTTTTACTATATCCTGATTATAATAATTAATAACACTCAATTATTTTTAGTTGTTTGTACAAGCCTGCCCCTCCATTCCTTTCTCTCCCCTCTAATTCTATTTTTACAAAAGTGTATAACAGTAGCTGTATGTAATGTGTCAGTTCCCATATGATGAACCATCAGAAAATTCGATCTCATACCTCCTTGCCCTCTTTAACACTAGTGAATTTTTCCTCTTTTAAAATTGAGACATGCAATACTTCATGCAGTGGGTCTTGTCATTATGAAGAATGAATCTGTCTTCAAGGTCTTGATATTGTAGTTTTATCTCGTTTCCCACTTTCTCACCTTCTTGTCCTACTCCTTCCCATCTCTTGAATTTACTTCCTGCCCGTATTATGAGCCAGATTCTGCCAAACCCTGACAATCCTCAGGAGCTCACCAGCCCTTCTCTGACTTTGCTCTCCTAAATCCCAACTGCTTCAGACATGGTTTTCTTTTAAAACCACCCTGTTTAGTAGAAAAGTTATGTTGCACAGAAAAATAATAATTCTCAAAATGTTAATAGATGCTTTGAAGGAAAAATAAGTTCTGTGTAGATTTCAGCTAAGCAGTATTTTTTGTTATATTCCCCTATTAGAAGCTCCCAGTACGCATTAACCTATCAGAGCTACTAAGTCATTTACAGTAAAGATGCTAAATTAATTTAATCTACTTCCCAAGTTTCTGTAGCTTTGCTCTCATTTGTCTGATAACATGTTAGGTTATTTATGGTTTGTAGGACACAGCTTTGGAAATTATAACAAAATCTTGAAATTAACTTGGTAAATCAGAATAATGATGATGATGATGATAGTATTAGTAGCTAATATTAAAATAAGGCAAGGGGAGTTGTGATTTACTTATATTAACACATTTAATCTTGTATTAAAGAAAATGAAGTAAGTAATATTATTAGCTCCATTCTCCAGATACAGAAACTAAGATTCTGAGAGATTATTAAATTTGTCCACATTTAATAGGAGAACGGGAATTCAAACCCAGGTAAGTGGGTTCCGTAGTCTCAGATTTTTATGCTATTCTGCCTCTGTAATCTATGAGTTGTGTAATCTGTGACAAAGGAATTTACCTCTCTAGGGCAACTTTCCTGTTGTTCAGACAGGATTACTATTATCTGATGTGGCTACTATAAAAAAAAAATCAGTACTTAGCAAAGCCTAATGCAGTGTCTGGAATATACTATAGGTACTCAGAATACTGTTTATTGGATAACCTAAGAACACTGAAATTGCTCATCCTCCTGGCTGTGTACATGTAACTATCAGTTACCTATCAGTATGAGAGAAATAGGCAAATGCTGTGCTCAACTGCTGGACCCCAAATTCTTATTCTAGAACTTTAGCTGGATCCCTAGAGCAACCCATTAACCGTGAATGCATCCATTGATTGCCTATTGCATTTCATACCACAGGGGTTTCAAACACTGTACACTCCAGCTGAGGACACTCAGGGAATGACTCAAACCTGTCAGTTGGGGGGCGTGGAGGGGGTGTTCCGGCATAGCTATGCACTGGCTGGCCGCCAGGCCATCTCGCTAAATGTCACTGTCCTTTCACAATCTTTTCTGTTTCAAAAGAAAATAGTTATCTATTTTATTCCAAAGGTAATATTAAAAATATGTAATATCTCCCACTTTAGACCATTTTCTCTGCTTCTTCAAGGCTCTGGCTTCACCATCGCCTCCATCATCCTCCACATTCTCTCTCTTATTTTCTCTCTCTACTTTGGTCCCCTTCCGTCCCTCCTTTTTATTCACATGCAGTATACTGCTGTCTTCAAATCACATTTATACTATTCCTACAACCCAGTACACAGCAAAGCACACATATTACTTTATAATATGACTAGAGGCCCAATGCACGAAGATTCGTGCAAGAATGAGCCTTCCTTCCCCTGGCTGCCGGCAACGCTTTTCCTCCGGCCTGGAGCCGCCTTTCTGCCTTCCCTCCAGCCCAGAGCTGCCTTTCTGCCTTTTCTTTGGCCTGAAGGCACCTTTCTGCCTTCCCACGCTGCCCAGAGACTCAGAGCAGCTGAGGCAGTGCAGAATGCCTGCGTTGTTGCCATGGCGCCGCCCCTGGCCTCTCAGCACCTGTGTATGCAAATTAAACCACAATCTTTGTTGGGTTAATTTGCATACCCACTCCTGATTGGCTGGTGGGCGTCACGAAGGCACGGCCAATTTGCATCTTTCTCTTTTATTAGTGTAGAGCCCATGTTCTCTACTTTTCCCCTTAACTTCAAACTTTTCAAAAGAATCTACTTGCCACACCTATTTCCCCCAAACACTGACTCTTCAACCTGTGCAACTCAGTTGCATTCCCACTATCTAAAAAACAAGCAAACAAACAATAAACAAAACAAACAACAACAACAACACAGTTTTCGCAAAGACACCAGCATCTATCTCCCTTATTGCCAAGTACAATAGACTTGATTCAGTTGAGATTTTCTTCAGCCTCTTTGAAGTTGTGTTATGCCTGCCTCTTGCCTGCAATTCTCTCATTCCCAGGTCTCTCTGACACAACATCATCATGATCCCCTGTCAGTCATTGCAGCCACTTTTTATCTGTCTCTCACACAGGCTTCTACCCTCTTACTTTGCATTTTAAACATGGACTGACCCCTGTGGCTCCAAACTCTGCCTTTTGCTCTTTTCCTATTACTCTCTCACTAGGATATTATCCACTCCATGGCTCTAACAATCACTTTTATGCAGATGGTGCAAGGGACTACTAAATTATAACTGTGAGAAAAGGACATATCTAATTCCCCTTTCTAACCTCCTCGGTGTCTAGCAGAATACCTTACATATAATGGCTGTGTATGTGTGTGTGTGTTGATCTACCATTGCCAAATAATCAGAAGATTATGTTTAGGCATGGGATATTTATTAACTTAAAATGCTAACACAAATGTCTGGGAATTGCTCTTCTACCTCTTGAAGGGCTTATGAGCACAGATCCTTGATGCCCTGTGAGTTGGAAAACTGGGGAATATATATCTAGAGGGACTGAGTGATGGGGATAAAGGAAAAAGTAACTGCAATAAAGAGAAGGTAAGTTGTAGAAGATCAAATAGGGTACTTGGCTGGTACCACAGAGGAGGACATGGTAAAGTTTGGCTAGTGCAGAGAAGGGTGGGAAAAACCATGCACTTATGGGTCCCAGACCTTGAAGCTCCTTTTGTAAATGTTTACATGTCCCCATGTGTCACACTCAGATATGACAGTCTCACCTCACAAGGACATTGATATGCCCCGTAAATTTTAAAAATTGCCAAAAATCACCCATCCTTTGTCAAGATGCTTGGTCAATTCTGGCATCAAAAAAGTAAGCAATGGAGAAAAGAAGAGCAGTGTAACCAGCGCTGTAAGGGAGATTATCCAAAGGTTGGCCACTATATTAATAGAGAATGGTGGGGGGATAAAAGACACCCAGCCTTCTGCTAAATTGGCCTTTCTTAATCCTTAAAATTTATTACATTTAAATCTATATAAGGGAGAAAAAGCGGTACTGAGAAAAGGGGTGGTCAGGCTATTTATTTGAACATTTGATAAAACCTCATTATATTCCCTTCCTAATTCTGTGTCATTAAGAGCAAAATGCTATATTTGGAGAGCATTTAGATATAAATGCTTACAACCTCCCTATCAGACTTGCTGACTTTTTCTTTCCTTCTAATTTTTTCTTTTTGTCACTGTAGTCAATTATGTTGAGATGTGATTTTCGGTTAGGCAATATAACTCTGGCATCAGGGGTCCCATGATAGCTTGGTGGGGGACCCTCTCAGCCTCTAATATTATTATTTTTGGCAGGGTCATTATGACAATAATAACTAGGAACAAATATCTCTATTCAGCAAAAAGAGAAAAACAAAACAAAGCAAAACACAAACCCCCTACCATCTAACATTTAAAGAGCCTACAATTGAAACAGAAATACAAAAGAGGAAACCTATGTAATTTAAAGTTAAGGTTAATTCTTGAAATTGGTGAGGCTAATTAAAGAATATAAGAAGCCAATTGTGTTTGGAATTACTAAGTCAGATTCAATCTTCCATTGGGCTCCTACAAATGTTGCATTATATATGGGTGAATGTGCTAGTGAGTGGTACGATTTACAATTTGCATTGTGGTTTAGCTTACAGAGCGTCATTTGGACCTGGGGTATCTTTCATCTGCATTTTAAAACTGAACCTAGACTGCCAATGAGCCAAATGCCCCACATTCCTTGTAAATGTGAGCTTCTTTGGGGTCTGCATTTCTCTGTTCAGCCTCAGGGGTGGTATTCAGTGTAATGAGAAGTGCTTTGTCTATATTCGAAGCCTGAGAATCTTTGGAAATGGACTGACCTTGGTAATTCACAGAGAGCTTATTTTCAACACATGGGCACTCAATACCACAAGCAATAATTACGCAGCATCCTCCTATCAACACACACACACACACACAGAGAGAGAGAGAGAGAAAGAGAGAGAGAAGAGAGAGAGAGAGAGAGAGAGAGAGAGAGAGAGAGAGAGAGAGATTGTTTAGTGCCATGGCACAGAAAGTATGTTTGTGTCTATCTAGTGGAAGAATGGGTATTCAGCTCTTATTCCAGTCAACCCCACCATAACTTTAAAGGGGGAAAAGGAAGCAGGGCCTAGATGCTGTTGGCTAAAACCCAGAATCCTCAGATCAGAAAGTGGATGAGCTGGGGCACAACGCAGCCATTTCTGGCCTAATACATGAGGCTGGCAGCCAGCATTATGCAAAGCTTATTGGAGGAAAGCAAAGCCTCCTTTGGCAAAACAGTGATAACAAATTGCAATTTTCTGAAAATAGTAATAAGACCTCAATACAGAAACCTGAGCAACCCCAGCCGGCATGGCAGTAACAGGAAAAAGGTGGATCATACCAACAAAACTATGCAGAACCTAAATAATAGAAAAAAAGAACACAGAATGGACCAGAAGCAAAATTAACATCTGGCTCATGTCCATGCGTGTTAAGCAGTGTCTGTCATTATTAATACATTTAAAGTGTGAGATAAAGACATGTAATTCTCAGTACATGCGCAGGTTTCGTCATTCTCAAATCTCATATTTTTGTTTTCACAAAGCCCTTAGTTAAAGTATGCTTTCAGGAGTTTTAGACAGGTGCCTATGCAGGGTGGAGCTATCAATGGCAGAGAGACCCTGGTACCCAGCACAGAAAAACCGGGGTTGTGATGCCTTCTACAGAATGCAACCTGAACTATAATTATCCCTAACAGGGTTTCTGTGTACGTGTATGTGTGCATGTATGTTGGGTTGCTAGAAGAAAGGAAGGGGGTAGACCAGAAAACAATGTAATATGATAATACTTACTGTAAAGAGTTTACTAAGAAAAAAATAGCTTTATTGCAAAACAAAACAAACAAACAAAAATCCATACAACTTAGTATCAATCAATTAGCAAAGACCTCTTTAAAATCAAACACTGATAGATACTTCAGGTGTATAAAAGTCCAAGACAACATTATTGCTTGAAAATATATAATCCAGTGTGAAAAAAGTAATATAAAAATTAGAATGAAATATGAAACTATAAAAGCAAATGCTAAACTACAGAGTTACAATCAATCCTGAAACATTTATTGATTTCTGACTCTATGCAAGTCACACAACAGGTTTCACACTCTAAGGAAGCTAGAGATAATATTGAGGAGATAAAGGACACATCCAAACATAAAATGAATTGAAGAGGGAAAAGTTTGGAAGGTGGAAAGAAATAAAGAAAGACGGATTTAGTGTGGGTCCAGTGTGAACCACTGAAGGCTTTCGAGCAGGGGAAGAACATAATGAAAAGGTTTTAGGAAGATTAATAAGGAAGGCCAGTTAAGAGATAATCACTAAAATAGGAAGGCTGGGTGGTATCTAGGGACTCTTCCCCCATCAATCAGACAGCCAAATCTGAGGTGAGCAGACTTCAAGTGGAGCCTTGCCCAGTGCCCAGTGCTGTCCTCACACTTCTCAACAAAAGCAATCCCTCCTCCTCTTTTTCTCTACTTCCTTCTTTCTGTTTTATCCATCCTAATGTAATAATTCCCCTTCCCCCCTTCCTGGTTGACTTCTAAATTCAACAGTGGAAGGCTCATTTTGCTAAACTAGAAATCGTGGGTGAGGCTGGTCCATCTATTTTATAAAGCCTGTAAAAATGCAGATTCTTCACCAATAAATGAGATCTGAGAAATGAGAAAGCCTTAAAGGTGTAAACTATGATTTTTCTTCTTTTCTCTTTCCTTTCCTTTCCTTTCCTTTCCTTTCCTTTCCTTTCCTTTCCTTTCCTTTTCTTTTCTTTTCTTTTCTTTTCTTTTCTTTTCTTTTCTTTTCTTTTCTTTTCTTTTCTTTTCTTTTCTTTTCTCTTCTTTAGCTCCAGTTTCCAGGACAGACCCTGGACCATCAGCATAGGGCTCAGATATATTTGTGATGTTCAAATGGATTAGTCTCATACACGTGGAGAAGAAAAAAAAAAAGAAATATGTTGGCATGGAATAGTTAGTAACTTATGGACTTAGAAAAAGATTTATTTGTCTTTTATCAGAAAACCTTAGGTTTCTTGAGGTGAGAAGAGCCTCAGAGACTATTCATGGTAATTTCTTTATTTGATCTTCAGAAACTACTTATGGTCCTGCTGGAGGAGCGGTATCTCTATTTTCCATTTGGAGAAACTGAGACTATAAGGTTAAGTGAATGCCCCAAGGCAAGCTAATAAATGATGGAACTAGGCTGAAACTCAGCAATCTTACTCACCTGATAGATTTTCTGCCTCATGGCATTTTTATATTATGTTTGGGACATTACATCAGTAAAGGTGTTTGAGATTTTGTATATTTTAGGCAAGTCTAAAATAATGTAAAGGCTATGAAGTAGTCTTGATAGAAAATGTAGGCCTTTTGGAAATAATATAATAAAATCCGGTTCTTGGATTACAGTTCATATATGCAACCTGCATGAGATTTCTACCCCTGTCTATTGAAAATGCCTTCTAGGAAAGTTTTAGGTAATTTGTGCAATCAGCCAATGTCTCCTACAAGTTTTTTCTTTTTTAGTATGCTTTGCCCATTTTTCTATACACCCTCCCTCATGATTACATCTCCTTTGAAAAATTACTCCTATTAAACTAAATTTCTCTGTCACTGCAAGAGACATAAAATTAAAAACTATCTGTCTTTAATCATGCCAGGCTTCTCCCTTGTCTCTCAGGCTCCATTTATCAATAATTAATATATAAAGAAGACTGAAATCCATTTCAATTTCAAAGGCCCAAACGTTTCGCTGATTAATAAAAAATTGTGCTCGCGAAGATGGACGAACATGCCATGGCGAAGTGATGGAGGATACAGCATTAGCAGGGAATAGATTGCAGGGGCCACATGTGCCTCATGGCCGCCCCAGACAAGAAATAAAGCACATGGAGTAACAATTCTGCAAGGGTACCACGCACCAAGTCTGACTTCTCTGCATGTAAGTATCCTTGTCTGCAATTATCATCTTGGTCTGTTCCATTTACCTCTTTTTTTCAGGGTCTTAAAAAGTCAACAAAAAGGGTTAACTCACACTCTGAGAACCCACTCACTGGAATTTCAAATGCATCTGATTTACTGAGTAATTAATATGCATGTTGTTATGTACACGACACATGATACTATACAGTATTGGCTGGTAAACCCATACATATGGAGCTTCAAGTTCAAATGCCTGGGTTTCACTAGCTCTCTGATCTACCCCATTTATGTCACTGGCAGACCCACTGACATTCAATATTATGCTGTTTGCTGTCAGCTTCAGTTTTTAGGTAGTTTTAATCCTAACTGCAGAGTTTTTCAAGTGTATCAGTTCTACACAAGTGTAAAGTTTCCATCAAATCCTAAGGTCTAGTATTGCACAGAACGGCTAATGTGTAAGCTACACTCTCTTATTCTTACTTTCCACAATACTAACTATACTAACTATGGAAGTTTATTTCCAGGCACTGACTGGAGTTCTTGCCTCCCTCTTGAAAGGGTCACTTTCTATATCTCTGTGCTATGTTGCAATGGCAGAAATTCTTTCAGCTTCAGAATCTTTGATGGTATAAAGCAATTTCTAGTTGAAGACATTTACAGGGAAACTAAATAGTACATGGGAAAAAATTTATAGATGAGTATTGTTCAACCTAAAAATCTTTCTTTAGAGAAGTTCTGAAAATGAGAGAAATCTCAACACTCCTCACACAGACTCTTACAGGAAGAGCATGCCACATACCTCGCTGATTTGACCTCATTACAGTTTTCTCTCATTGGACTGCCGCTTCTGACTTTAATTCCATACAGACTGCTACAAATACCAGTGTCAAGGGTGGACGGACTTTTCTTACTTGCTATTTGATCAATTTAAGGCTCTTTTCTCGTTTGCTTCTACTACAGCTAGACTTCTGACTTCAGATCTCTGGGCTGGCTGTGTGTAAAGTGGAGAACTGAGAAAATATATTTCTGTTTAGGAAGTAGCCCCAGTTTTATGGGTGTGCATCAGTTTTCTCGCTTTGACATATCCACAAAGACAAAATATCACTGAATCCAAGATTTGGGTAGATAAAAGGGATCTTAAGGAACAAGCAATAGCATTTTACTATTAAGACTCCACAAGTTGAACAATAATTACAGATAATATTTAATGAGAAACTACTCTGTACAGGTATTTCGATAAACATTTGACATAATTTTTTCATGGAATCTTATAATAAAACTACTAGAGGCCCAGTGCATGAAATCAGTGCACAGGGGTGAGGGTGTCTCTCAGCCCAGCCTGCACTCTCTCCAATCTGGGATCCCTCTCACAATCCAGGACTGCTGGGGTTGATTTTGAAAAATTTGTAGCACAATCTTGCCTGCTTGCCTTCCTGATTGCCCCTAATTGCTTCTGCCTGCCAGTCTGATCACCCCCTAACCACTCCCCTGACAGCCTGATTAATGCCTAACCGCTCCCCTGCAGGCCTGGTTCGCCCCAACTGCTCTCCCCTGCAGGCCTGGGTCCCCTCCAACTGCCCTTCCCTGCAGGCCTGGTCACCCCCAACTTCCCTCATCTGCCGGCCTGGTCCCTCCCAATTGCCCTCCCCTGCTGGCCATCTTGTCGTGGCCATCTTGTGTCCACATGGGGGCAGCCATCTTTGACCACATGGGGGCAGCCATCTTGTTTGTTGGAGTGATAGTCAATTTGCACATTACTCTTTTATTAGATAGGATGAGCAGGTACTATTATTTTACCCTTTTTACAAGTGAGGAAACCAAGGTTCAGAGAGGTAAAGACATCTGCCCATGGAGCCCCTGCTCATACATAAGTGATAAAGTTGGGACTTAAACTCAGTCAGAAACCAAGGCATGGATGCCTCTACATGGCCAGGTGCAATCTCTATAAAGGTAGCGGCAGATCAGAATCACACACACTCCAACCTGCCTACCCAAAGTGCTTCTCCTACACTCCCCCAAATGAAAGGCAAGGGTTAAGATAGTGACAGATTCTAAAGTGAAAGCATTAGAATCCCTGGGACATTATAGCCATTGACATGGACAGTTTACTACTCCCAAACATATCTTTTGGAATATTGAGTATTTTAAGCTGGTTATGTTAAAGAACGAGAGACCATCCCCTTAGCTACCTGAAAGGAATTAGATAGAGGACCTGCTCCAGGACAGGAGCTATCAGCATGGGTAACAGCAGTTTAGTAGGCACTAACCCTGTGATAGGCAAGGCCCATTGGTTGAAGGTACTCTCTGTGTCCCATTGTTAAAGATGGCTCAGCAAACTTGTTTACCAAACAATTGTTTTTCCATTTCCAAGTGCATTGCTTTCCTGCCCTTTGAAGTCCAAAACCACAGCCCCCCCCTACCCCCACCCCAAGTTTTCTCTTTAGGTCAAGAGGGCATATAAATCTCAACTCCTTAATCTGTCCTCTGGTCTAACATTCTTACAGCAACTCTGCATGTACATATGTATTAAATTTGGCCATTTATGCTGTTAATCTATCGCATGTTAATTTATTATCCCAAACTAAACAATTTAGAAAGGTGGGAAGAAATTATCTTTTGCATACACACAAAGTCAAAGTATTTTAAACCAAGACAGTTCTCTGTACATATACCATGTAAGGTCAAATAACAATACTGGCTGACTTGAGGTTTTGTTCTGATGGTGTGTCCCCTGGATTGCTATTCTGGTACTATTCTTATAATCTACGGAGGAGCATGTGGATCCAGAATATTCAAATATTACCATTAGAGTGAACAGGATGACCATGTCTGACAGGTCTATTATTCCTCCTTGCTGCTGTCCCCTCCCTCCTGCTTGCTTTGTGAAGCTTGGACAATGCCACCAAGGCAATGGCAACCCCACTTCCAAGACCCAGGAGGAGCAGTGACAGACATGGTATGCATTACTGATTAGAACAATTTCACAATTACATATTCTATAACCAAATTAGGAAGGATGTCAGTAAGATACAATAGCAATAATAATAATAATAATAATAAATAGTAATAATTAATTCATTTAATTTTTAAAAGATCTTGTTTTTCCAAAGTAAACACCCTGGGAAATAGCAGTATATCATTTAGTAATTACTATGGCACGAGTATAGGAATAGATCAGGTCTAGTGTCTAGCAAAACAGCAATTGCATTTGCCTTCTAATCATGGCAGAACTCTTGTGAAACACAGGGAGCAGTGCACCCTGCTGTTACACCACAGCAATAACACTCATTACCCATCAGTGCTGTGGGAATGCACACAAACACACAGGGCTCTCCCTGCTGTGAGGCTTTGGCAGAATCACTCATTCTGCTGGGAAGTATCACTCAATTGTCTTTAATTACTTCCAAAATATATGGTAACCTGCCCACTGCTACAATGCAGCAATACCACTCATTACTTTCCCACTTTTCAAATTAATTTTTAACTTACTGAGGAACCCTGTGTAGCCTCACTATAATGGTGATGTATTGTAACTTACTCGGATTTAATCACATAGATTTGTGTGCTTTTAGACTTATGAATACACAGGCTCCACATGTGAAGTAAGCACAGAGAAAAATATGTAGAACTACTGATATCTTTCTGGTAAGATCCCTTTTCTCACATTCCTGAATTGTGGCAACCCTGTTTGCAATCCTTCTCTTTTATTCTTAAAATGAGAGTGATAATTACGCCGTAGCCGGGTGGAATCCAGGGTTCTTGTAATTATATCCAGTTACCAAGGAACACAGCAATTTAAAACCTATTACCCACAGGTATCTTTTATGTTTATTGTCCTCTTTACATAGCCGCCACTTTCACCCTGAATTCCAAGTGGCAGGATGTTTCAGTAGGATACCTGAGCAATGGAGAGAGGGAGGAAGGAGAAAGGAAGGGGAGGCTAGAAAACATGCCTGCACCTTCTCAGGTGCAGCTCTAATCTCTATTAGAAAGGGTTTGTCCAGGCCATTTTCCAAAGGAAAGATCAGCTTTTGGTTCAGGACTATTACCTAGCACAATTTGAAGAGGGAGCTCAAAATTGGAGGTTTTGCCTTTGAAACCTCACATTGTTGCACTTGCTTCTATGTGCCACAAGCACCTGCATCAAGAGCAAACTCATTCTCAATCATGTCTTACCCTGGCATGTGAATTAATGGCATTTAGTATGGAAGTCTGAAAATAATTAAACCTGGGTGTTGCTATTTTCTTAGAGAAGAAGAAAATAACTGCTATGTCAACATATTCATCACTTGATTTGGGCAATTTATTCTAAAACTCTGTATTTAGGGGAGTGATGGATGGATATGTCCCTCTCCTGTTGGAGCTGATTTGTAATGTTATAGTTTTACTAGAGGCCTGGTGCACAAAATTCATGCACTCCGGGGGTCCCTCAGCCCGGCCTGCACCCTCTCGCAGTTCAGGAGCCCTCAGGGGATGTCCAACTGTCGGCTTAGGCCTGCTCCTGGCTGTGTCCCTGTTTTACTGAGAAGGATGTTACTAAAGTTAGTTGAGTAAAACAGCTGTATTCCTAGTTCTTTAAAAATGTGCCTATGTAGGGAAGAACAATTTTACTTAGTAAGAAAACCCGAATTTCAAAACTCAGTTCTAGAACTTATAGCTATACCTGTCTGGCAAAGCCACCTCACATTTCTTGAGAGTATTTCTTCAACCACAAGGTGATAAAAATACCTTGAGTACCTAAGATCTTGAGGCCAAATTAGAGAAAGGAATAAAACCTAGGAGTTTTAGATTTCAAACTGCCTAGGAACAGACACATTTATCTGACACTTATAAAGTATGCTTTGGGTTCCTCCCTACAGTGCACACCCTATAAATGTATATGAACCCACTTATCTGAGTTTAATTAATTTATTAATTTATTTTTGGTTGAGATGTTTGGTTCTCTCAAAGCAAAGCTGATTTGAATCCATAACATTTTGATTCTAAATGTCAAAATTTTCATTTGTGAAAGTGTTTCGGTTTTCAGTGTGATATGAGATCAGGTGAAAGTATCTTTTTTCTCCACTCCACCGCACCAGCCCCCTCTCATTTTTTAAAGTTAAGTAGTACCTCTATGACACATTTGGAAGCACATCAATATTTGATAATAATTTTGATATCTTTAGAGCATTCTAAATACTTACTTAGGGCTAGATATTTAGTATTTATATCTTAAGGGCATAAAGTATTTTTTAGATCATTAAATTTTGCTTTAATTAATCCTGGTACAACTTTATAAAGAAGCTACACTCTGATTTAAATTAAAGCATGCAATGCAGCTTGGGATTTATTTGCCCTTTCTTGGTCCATGGCACTTGTTCCTGTGATTCGTTATAGTGTGTATTTTAACACAGCTTAGAAAATGAAGTGACAAAAAGAAAATTCAGTTGCTTAGTTGAATGTCATAAAAAGCATAGTTTAAAATCCCATTATATCCAACAACATTCTTATCATCAAATCAAATAAACAAATATTTTCATGTACTCAAAAGTAACCACATAAATAACAGGAAGTTGATTCTATGTCTAATTAGTCTACATTGAGGGACAAAAAAAACCCCACAACATTGTTTAGAGTTCAGTCTGGTAGAATTATCTCACTCATCTCACCTCACTTCTGAGAGACAGAGTATAATATTCTCATTTGAAAGATGAGTGAAGTGTAGTTCAGAGGAATTAAATGACTTGCTTAACTATGGAAAGACTAAATAAAGAGCTTTACTATGAACCCAAATATTCTGATTTCAACCCTGAATATGTACCTAGACCCTACACAGGGGGCTGGAGAGTAGACAAATGCAATTCTACCAGATTGCTATGAGCAATGATAGGAAGTTATAATACTGGTGTCAACATGTGTCAAATTTCCCACTACTTATTAGATGCCCAGTGAACAATATTGAATATGATTCTGAATATAACCCCCTTAGCCACTTAACTTCTATGAGGCTAATTCTCTGTATTTATAACATAAGGATAATGATGTCTACCTTACCTATAATACAGGAGTATGATAAGAATAAAAATCCACAGATTATGCATCACATAGTACTTTCTAAATGGAAATGTATCCTAATATGTAAAAACCCTGGGTCTGTCACATCCACAATGACCAGAGGCTCAACCAACTGGAAGTAAGTCCTGCAGTCAGTGCTGGATTGCTGTGGCTGCAGGTGCAGTGACCCAGCACTGACTGCTGAGGGGACTGTGAATCAGGCCCCGAGAGAGGCCTGAAGAGAGAAGCAGGGTCTGATCCATAGCCTCTGTGGCAGCTGTTAATCAGCACTTGCCTCTCTCTTTCTCTCCCGGCCTAGCCAGCAGCCATGCCTCCATTTCTCTCCAGGCCTCCGCTGGGGCTGCTGATCAGCCACACCTTTCTGATCAGGCCCCGTTGATAGTCCCAGAGATGCTGACTGCTATAGAAACTGACCAATTAGGACCAAATCTGGGTGAACTGTGAGGAGCCAATGGCTGACTAGAAGGCGGAGCTTTTGATGCTGACTGGCATAGAAACCGACCAATCAGAAGCAAATTGGTCAGCAGAGGAGGGCAGTTGGGGCGAGATCAGGCTTGCAGGGGAGGGCAGTTGGGGGCAAGATCAGGCTGGCAGGGGAGGGCAGTTAGGGGTGATCAGGCAGGCAGAGGCAGGCCGGCAGGGAAGGGCAGTTGGGGGTGAAATCAGGCCAGCAGGAAGGGCCGTTGGGGGTGATTGGGCCAGCAGGGGAGCAGTTAGATGTTAATCAGGCCAGCAAGTGAGCAGTTAGGGGGTGATCAGGCTGGCAGGCAGAAGCGGTTAGGGGCAATCAGACAGGCAGGCAGGTGAGTGGTTAGGAGACAGTAGTCCCAGATTATGAGAGGGTTGTCTGACTGCTGGTTTAGGCCCTATCCCACAGTCAGACATTCCCCAAGGGGTCCCAGATTGGAGAGGGTGTAGACTGGGCTGAGGGACAGCCCCCCCCCCCAGTGCATGAATTTCATGCACCAGGCGTCTAGTATCCTCTCTAATAAAAAGGTAATATGCAAATTAACCATCACTCCACTACAAAGCCACGCCCACTGGCCAATCAGGGCGAGTATGCAAATTAACCCCAGCCAAGATGGCTACCACTGGGTTTCCCTGGCAACAGAAGAAGCCAAGCTTTTCACACACTCTGGTGGGCCCAGGCCTCCACTCAAGGATACAAAGTTTCAATTATAGAAATGGTGGCAGCCACAGATTAGCAGGAAGCTTGGCTCTGCTCCAGGCTACAAAGTTTCAATTGTAGAAGGTAAATAAATTCCAGATACCAGGGCCTCTGCTTGAGTCACCAGGGGCGTGGCTGGACTGCAAACCACCATAGGCCCCTCGCCCAGGCCTCTTCACACCCCAAGGGAACCCCACCCTGATCCAGGACACCCTTCAGGGCAAACCAGCTGCTCCCCACCCATGCACCAGGCCTCTATCCTATCTAATAAAAGAGTAATATGCAGATTGACCATCACTCCAACACACAAGATCAAGATAGCTGCCCCTATGTGGTCAAAGATCCTGCCCCATGTGGACACAAGATGGCCACCACAAAATGGCCAGCAGGGGAGGGCAGTTGGAGGCAATCAACCCTGCAGGGGATGGCAGTTAGGGGTGACCAGGCTGGCAGAGGAGGGAAGTTGGGGGCAAACAGGCTGGCAGGGGAGCAGTTAGACATCAATCAGGCTGGCATGGGAGTGGTTAGGGGGTGATCAGGCTGGCAGGCAGAAGCGATTTAGGGGCAATCAGGAAGGCAGGAAAGCGAGCAGTTGGGAGCCAGCAGTCCTGGATTGTGAGAGGGCAGTCAGACATCCTTCGAGGGGTCCCAGATTGGAGAGGGTGCAGGCTGGGCTGAGGGACCCCCTCCTCCATGCACGGATTCCGTGTACCGGGCCTCTAGTATTAATATAAGACATTATTAAACATATCACCTACCACATAAGCACATAAGCATCAAAGAAGAAACACTGAAGACAGTGCTAGAATCTTGAAATTGCTCAAACACATGTTGTCCTCTCATGTCCCCAACCTCAGTGAATTATTCTTAAATTGGGTTCACTTTTCATCATATTCTTGCTAATCAAATTATGTGTTGAACCTTCTCTAATCTCCTGGCATTTTCAAACAGGACCAAGTAAAATTGATTTGCCTCTTGGTCCCAGGTACTTAGTCCTTCTCAGCCAATAGTCCTCATCTGTTGATTCAAGTTAACATTGGATAAAACCTGTCTCCAGTACCACCAATTTTAAATCATGACTTTAGAAAACACACTCAGAAGATTAAGAAACTCACATTTTCATGAAGAGGAATGACTCGATAAGCATAAAGAACAACATATTGTATTGGAAAGCAGAAAAGATAGGGAAATAAACATGTAAGTATACACATGAAGAACATTTTTTTTTGGAAAACAAATAAGATTAATGGACAGGGCTGAGAAACTTCTATCATACAGGTCAGATTTATTCCAAGATTTCAAGATTATTAGTCAAACCTATGACAGGGGCCAAAACACAGCCATTTTCTCTTCCCTTCTTTTCTTTCTCTTGCCTTTGTGCCTTCCCAACAATAAAACTGCATTACAAAGACATTTAAGCCAGGTCTGGACTACTTTCTAGAATCATCACTCTAGCCTTTATCATAGCATCATTGAAGCAACCCAGACGTTGTGTTCTGTTATCAAACATCCCCTTGTTCTCTTCCTCCATGATGGTGATTGTCAACATCCTAGAGGGATGGGAAGCACAGTGGGACGCTGCCATATCTTCACTATTGCCCTGCCAATGTAAGAGGATCTTCACTTGGCTGGAAACTTTTACATCTCTCCATGCCAACTGGTATATCCAGCCAAGCATTCTGGAAATCACATGCTCAGTTATCCAAAGAAACCTTTAGGTATTTAAGGAAAGTAACTACTTGGAATATATGCAGCTTTATTCCATTATAAGAGGAACATGTATTGAGTTATACTTGTTTGCTCTTGGTATTTGAAATATCATAAGCTGTCTCATATAACATGGAAACATAGTAGTGAGATACTTGTAACTGCGCAATGTCATTGGCCTTCACTCACCAAATTACATTTTAATTTAAGAATGAACAACATTCTTTTATTTTGTGTTCACTGTTTTTCTTCTCTTATAAAAATCAGTTAATGCTGAAAAATTTCCTTAATTATTTGAATATAATATATTCTGCCTTCCCAAATGCAGAAATTCCATAGAGGGATGAACCAACATTTTTCTTCTGTATTTCTCCAATGTACAAGCTATGATTTCAATGTGTAGAGGGTACTGAAAAAATATTGTCATCAGACTGACTAGATGACTGACTAAATAGTGTTGTTTTTATTTTTTTTTACTTTTTTAAGAAGTTAAATAACATTCATATTTCAGCAAGGGCTTGCTCCTCTATAAATTATTGATTTAGAATCACAATTTACAACAGTGAACCTCACCTGCCAAAACAACTTCAAATTAAATAGCAACTTTTGTTATAATACTTTGGAGCCCTAGCTGAGAAATGCAACTGACACTGGTATAGAGTAGAAATGGTTTCAACAAGGCAAGAAAAGGCATATTGACTGACGGGGGTGTTCTCTGTTGCCTTGACAAACAAGAAAGAATTCAACCTCAATCTGTTGGAGTCTAAAGGCTCACAAACCTGCCAGATTGCAATCGTTGTGTGTTATGCAAAATAATTACAGTAGCTGGAAATGATAAATTGTGGATGGCTGGGGTGGGAAGCAGCACATTTAATAGATCTCCTCTTATCACTCTGCAGTTTCTAACCATGAAAACTGCATTCCTGCTAGGAGGAAATGGTTTCCATTCTCAATCTGCAGAAGTAAGAGCACCTAATCCCACTAATCTTATCCATGGCTTCCCCCCATAATCCACATTTACATTTCCTTTGTTGATGATACTCCTCTAATTGTCTTCAATGACCCCCAAAGGACCATAAAGTACCACTTTTTAGCTCTTTAATTTCTTAGACCCTTCCTAATCTAGTTCCCCTATCATCATTTTGTTGCAATCTGAGTTATCAATGCTTTACTGAGTTTTTACAGTATGTCAGGTCCTGGGCTAAGGATCTTATTCTATGAGGTTGTTCTGGAGATAAAATGAAAAGAGTATTAAATATACAAAACACAATCTAAATTCATGTCTTTAAGGCTTTATTCTGGAAAAGTGGACTCATTTAATTCTCTCATTTACCTTGTCAAATCAAAGTGTTATGATTTAATCATTGTTTTTTGAATAGTTATTTTTCCTCTTAAATTTACTATTATATAAGTGACAAAAACTAAATTTTATATGAAAGTTACATTTAAAAAAATCCAAGTGATCACAGTTCAACTTGTTTTCTTCTTTCTGTCTCTCTCTCTATCACTCCCATCCTATACTTTCATTCAACTTTCCCTCCCTCCAAATAAATACACATGTATACACAATTACCTTTTATTAAATATGTTTTTATTGATTTTAGAAATAAAGTAATGGAGAGAGTGAAGTAGAAGTATTAATTGATTTCCTCCTGCATGCCCTCTACTGAGGATTGAGTGTGCCCTGACTGGGAATCAAACTGGCAATCTCTGAGTGCATGGGACAATGTTCAACCAACTAAGCCACACCAGCCACGGGCATACACAGTTTCTTAATTGGTCATTTGTAAGACTTTGTCACTGTCATATAAAAATTTAATATATTACAGATCACACCTATATTTTCTTGGAAAAAAAAATCTTTGGTATTTCACTATCACTGCTGATTCCCATAATACACGTCAACTATACTGGGGCATACCATAGCCTTAGCACCAGGGCCTAATTCCAAACCATGTTATCTTTTTCTTGTACCAGAGTCTGGAGTAATGTGGAGCATAATTCTTCAGTCTAGATTATTATATTCTCATCTATGTTTATCTTCTTACTTTCTTCCCAGAGACCAACTTGTTCCTGAGTTATTGTTAGAGTTAAGGAATCTTGAAAAAATATTAGTTATTTTTTAAAAATATGTTTTTTATTGATTTTACAGAAAGAGAGGAAGGGAGAGGGAGAGAGAGAGCAAAACATTGATGAGGGAGAACCGTAGATCATCTGTCTCCTGCACACTCCTCCCTCCCCCTTCACTGGGGATCAAGCTCACAATTCAAGCATGTGCCCTGACCAAGAATCGAACCAGTGACCTCTCAGTGCATGGGACAATGCTCAACAAATTGAGTAACACTGGCCAGGTCAACACTAGTTATTTTTTACCTAACCATGCAATAATTACCTCTCCACAAGTTTATTGCACACTGTCAACCATTTTTTTAATGCCACCTATATAGAATGCACATTTTCATGGAAATGTATTTTCATTCAGAATATATCTAGAAATCTATTATTTTTCTTTTGTAAGCAATTATCAACTGCTCTTTGTTTTCAGAGCTTTGTTTCAAATCTTTATTTTGTAATTTAACTTTTCCTTATTCCCTATTTGCCCTCTATAGCCCTATTATCACTCATGTTTTTATTGCTTTGTCTACCACAAATAAAAATAATTTATTTAAAAATTTATTTCCATCTCAAACAGAAAATCAATTGATTCTTCTTTACTAGAGAATTATAGAAATCAAGAACTGGAAGGGTCATTTAGATATACAAGTAGATATTAATAATAATGGCTGAAAGTAGTAGGTGGGGACATACTAATGGTGTTCTAGCTAGGTGTCACACTTTGTCAACTTGTCACCTCTTGGTAGATTGCTGGCATTTGGGGGCAGGGCACAAGTGGAGAGGTGGCAGTCTTTTCCACTCCTGTTATGATCATTGCTACAGAGAAATAAAATAGTTCCATATCTAGAAATCTCAATATTTGGAGTAAAGGAAAGCATCCTTTGGTGATTAAAAAAAAAAATAGGAGGTCCTGAACTGAATAAAGCTTCCATTTTATTTTAAGAAGATTTTAAAATGATGATTCAAATATATCTCTTCGTAACTTGTTGTCATTATAATCACTTTGATATCAATGATGCTATGTGTTCTTAGTAGACACAGAGGACAATTGATTTGTAAGGTGTTCATAGCGATTATCTTTTTAAAGTGGACTAAGCATCTTCTAGTCTTCTCTGGGGAACATTTCACTTTTGCCATTCCTTTTGATCCCTTTTCTCTATTACTTTCTAAAATCATACTCATGCTCTTCAGCATGCTTTCTATGCATCATTAGTTTTTAAATAAAACAGATAAAATTTGGAAACAATTTGGGTGAAATGTGTGTGTGTAAGCTCTATGTGAACTCTTTGCATGGCATTGCATATGTCTGTGACTATAAAGGGGAGAAAGAAACATAATATAAAGTTGTTTTCAGTTCTGCCAGGCCTCAGCATCTCTCCAGAGCTTCCCACAATAAGGCAACTGATGTCAACACTGGTCTGCTCATGTGGTAATCACCTACGGTCTAGTTTTACATGGAAGGATCTGTTTTGCCAAAAGGATCATTTGCTGAATCCTAACAATAAAATAAATCTCTAAGCAATAAAAAAGAAAATTAATTTGTTTCTGTTCCCTGTGAAAGCAGATATTTTTTTTTTTTTTTTTTGCCAGCAGGGAATAAAATTTTCATAACAAATGCAAAAAAACAACAACACAACACTAAGAGTTGAGTAAAGAAAATTGTCAAAACATTCATCTGAGGGCTATAAAGTTTAATAGGTCTGATGAAGAATAAAGCAAACTTATAAAATCAAAATTTCCAATTTTGAAATTTGCTGTAGCTAAACAACCCTATAGGTATAGAGTCTGGGTTAAAAAATATGACATGTAGCTCATTTCTATAACTTTTGCCATTGTTACCCAGGGCTTTAACATTGTCAGACCACTGTACTCAGAAATAATCTTCAGGCTTTCAGATACTTCTAGATACAACTATAAATGAATGCAGGCACAAAATGGAGATAAAACCACATATTTTTGCAGTCACTCATTCTACAAGCACTTACTGAGCATCTGCCCTATACAGAAATCATTTATTCTATGAAACTGTGGAAGTTCTCCAGGAAGTTTGTACCCATTGCAATTTGTACACATGAAGTCACACTGTAGCTGTTTGTATATCTGTCTTCCCACAAGAGTATATTTCTCTTAAGGACCAAGAACAAATCCCTTAATTTTATTTCCCCAGTCTCAAGAAACAAATGGAATGACTGGCTGCTAAAAACACAAATGCATTAAAAAAAAAAAAAAAAGAAAGAAATGCCTTAAAAGTGTATGTGTTGCCTATGATTTTGAGTGAAGTCTCCCATCTTTTTGTGCTATTTTGAATTTCCTCCTGTGTGATATGCTAACTAAGATGAATTAATAGGCATGCATGTTTGTGGTTCTTAAGGATTCAGCTTTGACACTGCATTTCCTTTAGAAGTTTATGATCAAATGTTAAGCTGCTCTCCAAAATAGATATGATCTGAATGATCTGAATAGAGATCTAATACACACACACACACACACACACACACACACACACACACACATATATATATATATATATATATATATATATATATATATTATTTTTTTAATTTAATTTTTTTTATTTTGTGTTTACTTTACAACCTAAGCTTTTTCATCTATGCTTTGACATTCTTAAGTGGGGTCATTTTACATGGGCAACTTAGATCTGTTTGTTGTTGATTTATTAGTTTTTTTAATATTTTGTTATTGATTTCAGAGAGTAAAGAAGAGGAAGAGAGAGATAGAAACATGCATGATTATTGGCTGCCTCCTGAAAGTCCCCCACTGGGGATCAAGCCCACAATGCGGGCATGTGCCCTTGACCTGAATCAAACCTGGGACCTTTCAGTTCGCAGACCGAAGCTCTATCCACCGAGTCAAATTGGCTAGGGCTCAGCTTTTACTTGGAGACAAGAAAAAGAAACTGAGAGATATCTCTATACCAACTTTCACCTTAGAAATTATAGTTTTTATCATATGTGGAATCTAATGAACCAAATAAACTGATGATCAAAAATAGACCCAGAAACATAGAAGCATGAACTGACTGTTGAACCTCAAAGGGAAGGCAGGAGAGAGTGGGTGGGAAGAGATAAACCAATGAACTTGTATGCATATATGTATAACCCATGGATACAAACAATGGGGTGGTGAGGGCCTGGGGGTTGCAGGAGTGGGCTAGAAGAGGTTAATGGGGAGAAAAGGAGCACCTATGTAATACTTTCAACAATAAAGATTAAAAGAAAAGAAATTATAGTTTCCAAACACAATTGAGAATACCATAAACTTTAGTGACTTAATTAAGCCATTACTAAAAAGCATTACATCTGGGAGGGTGTTAGCTACAAGAGCAGGAGAATTACATGGTTTTCAGCAGGTTGGTTTAGAAAGAATCAGGCTCTGGAACTTAAACAACTAAATTCAAAATCTGATTTTTCCCTTTAATGGGATTTTGCTGTAGATAACATTTTTTACATGTTAAATTTTTCATGCAAAATGGTGATATGTTACATATTCTGAAATTTCAGAGCATCTTTAAACCATCCAACATCATGCTGGTTTCTTTTTTATCACCCCCACTAATATGAGAGAGATTGAAAGAACAATGTGAGGTCAATAACCACTATGATAATTGATGCCGCCATGCAGCACCAAGTCATATAAAAACATAAACTGAGCTCTATTCCTTGCTGATTCTCTAACTTTATAGAGGACTATTTACTTTTACCATTTTTAAGTATGCAATTAAAATATGGATTTTAAATAAATGAAGAAATGAATAACTCCACAGAATTTAGTGAAATGTTACATAGCCAAATGTCATTCATGTATTTTGTATCCTTTGAAAGAATAATACATTTGCTTGCAAAGCAAAAGATGCTGTGACTTACCAACAAGATCTGGCTGCCTTTTACATGTTATTTGTTGTTATGGCAAAGGACATTCTAAGAGTGACAAGAAAAGAAAACACGGGAATGTGAATAAAGAAATAAGGCCAGTTGTTATGGAAACGGATTCTCCCAGAATGAGGAGTTGAATGAGCTTGCTCCTTAGTACCTTTTTCCCTTCTTCCCAATTTTGAGCTGAAGAATACACACATCTTACCTCTATGGCATTTAAAAAAAAAATCTCTGCAAGTATCTTGTATTTTGTGTGATATTTTGATTGTGGATTTGTAGTTTTTATCACATAAGCCTTTCATTGAATTCTTTACAATGAAGATAATTGCTGGTGCTGATCAGAGTCTTAGCCTTTATATTTCTGAAGAAAATGTGTTCTGGACTTTTGTCCTTGAACTTCAGTGGGATGGAACTAACAGTTAGTGATTCATGTCGTGTGCCAACCAAAGATACAATCCTGTTAGGCAGTGCATGTGGGTCAGAAGGGGTCGAGGAAAAGTAATGGTAGAATAATCAGATAAAGTATCTCTGAACTCAGGTTACTAGATTGAGGAAGCATGGTTTTTACTATCTAGGTTCCTACAGTATCTGAGATGTCTACAAGGCAGTGTTAGGAACCGGGGTCAAAGAGTTAATGCTTCATAGTTCCTTGGACACTACAGATAGAGAGTGTGACAATAGCCCATGATTTCAGTGACCCTAAGAGCGGCCAGGGATTCCACTTAACCTTATGTGGAGACGGTGGGCCCTGGATCTGCAGGACCCTGCTGAACTCTGAACGGTTCACTGTCAGTATCCCATGGCAGCAGCAGCTCCTCTCTATTAATAGGAAAACAGAGCCCTGAACTAACATGGTTTAGAAAGTGAACTTCTATTTATTTATGTGTCACAGGTCCATACAAACTTTTTGCCACTACAGGGAGGGACAGCAGATACGAGGCAAACTTCACTTCTTCCTGTGCAAATGGAGCCCAACCAACACAAAATGTAAGTGATCTAAGAGAGGTTCCTCTTCTTTCTGCTCATGCAACAACTAGTGACTCACTTCTTGGAAGAGGAGGAAGTATGTTGCTTTATGAAGGCATAGCTACTCCCTCTAAGGATGGCTGCAGATGATGCCACAGTTCACAAATGTTCTCCCACCATCCAGAGAGGGCATCATTCAGAGAATCCTAGTCTCCCTACCATGACTCTCAGGGTCCATGGCTAGAACTCAATGTCACTCCCACATCATGCATGTGGTGGAGATAAAGGGGAGAGCTAAATTTTAATGCATATATTTTTCAGAAGTAACCCATTTTCTCTCAATATGATCACTACTAGGTTACCTACTTAATGAGCTTCCCACCCCTCTCTGGGTCTAGGTATCAAATCTTTCTGTGATTCATTTCAACAAGCTTTTCTTATAAAATGTTTTGAATCAAATGGACAATCAGTACATATTGGATGATGATGCATAAAGTTTAAGCCACAAAGGAAAAACTGTGCTGCTGAGCAGGAAGAGGTCAGTTTTTGTCCAGCACTATAAACAATAATTTCATTTTATGTACAGATTTTGGGTGGTCAGACTACTCAATAGGAAAGGACAATTGAAATAAATTCATTCAGCAGCCGCTGGCCACTGGTGAACTCTATAGTACATTTCAATATGACTACAATAAATAGGTAATAAAATTTTGGCCTTTGGCTTTCCATGACTGTTCCTTTTAGCAATTTCATTGCTCCTGGAGACACATCCTTGGGTATGTGTGCTTGTGGCTGGACAACTATTCTATTGCATTTTCTGGCAGTCGTTTGCAATCAGTGGTCCTGTCAGACCCAATGCTTCAGTTTCATAACTGTAATTGGGTTGTCTGACTTCCTATTCAATTGGTACATGATTCTTCTTATTTCTCTTTCTTAAAAATCAATAAATGGTTTATGGTACCTTTAATAGAGAGAAATCAGGTTTTACCATATTATGGAGTTGACATTTTTAACATTTATCCCCCAAAAAGACCATTAGGTCTGTCAGACCCAATGCATAGGTTGTGTATTAATTGGCATGTCTGGTCCTAGGGATGTACAATAATGTGAACACATCTTATGTGGAAATCAATATATCACAACTTCCTTGAACTATAATGCCCTGAACTCTGCCCATATAAATAAAAACTACTTTCCTTTTTCTTTCCCTCTATTTGCAAATTCCTCAACTTAAAATAAAATTATAAAAGAGCTTTATGTTTAAGCCTGAGACTGATGTTAAAACTACTAAAACACTATGGGTATGAATGTGTAATGTGTATATACATTTAGGCATATATAAAGCCCATATGTTACATATATATATATACTAGAGGCCTGGTGCACGAAATTCGTGCATGGGGTAGGGGATGTCCCTCAGCCAAGCCTGTACCCTCTCCAATCTGGGACCCTGAGAGGGATGTCCGACTGGGATCGGGCCTAAATGGGCAGTTGGACATCCCTCTCACAATCCAGGACTGCTGGCTCCCTCTCACAATCAAGGACATCCCTCTCACAACCCAGGACTGCTGGCTCCCAACCGCTCATCTACCTGCCTGCCTGATTGCCCCTAACTGCTTCTGCCTGCCAGCCTGATCACCCCCTAACCACTCCCCTGCTGGTCTGGTCACCCTAACTGCCCTCCCCTGCAGGCCCGGTCACCCCTAACTGCCATCCCTTGCCAGCCTGGTCCCCCCCAACTGCCCTGCCCAGCAGGCCTGGTCGCCCCCAACTGCCCACCTCTGCCGGCCCGGTCATCCCTAACTTCCCTCCCCTGCAGGCCAACTTGTGGCGGCCATCTTGTGTCCACATGGGGGCGGCCATCTTTGACCACATGGGGGCAGCCACCTTGTGTGTTGGAGTGATGGTCAATTTGCATATTAGGCTTTTATTATATAGGACTAGAGGCCCAGTGCATGAAATTCATGCACGGGTGTGTGTGTGTCTGTCAGCCCAGCCTGCATCCTCTCCAATCTGGGACCCCTCAGGGATTGTCTGACTTACTGTTTCGGCCCAATCCAAGTAAGATGGGGCCTAAACAGGCAGTTGGACATCCCTCTCACAATCCAGGATTGCTGGCTCCCAACTGATCGCCTGCCTGCCTTCCTGATTGCCCCTAACCGCTTCTGCCTGCCAGCCTGATCACCCCCTAACGACTCCCCTGCCAGCCTGTTTGCCCCTAACTGCCCTTCCCTGCAGGCCTGGTCACCCCTAACTGCCCTCCCCTGCAGTCCTGGTCCCCCATAACTGCTCTCCCCTGCAGGCCTGGGTCCCCCCCAACTGCCTTTCCCTGTAGGCCCGGTCACCCCCAACTTCCCTCCTCTGCCGGCCTGGTCACCCCTAACTGCCCTCCCCTGCAGGCTTGATTGCCCCCAACTGCCCTCCCTTGCAGGACTGGTCCCTCCCAACTGCCCTCCCCTGCTGACCATCTTGTGGTGGCCATCTTGTGTCCACATGGGGGCAGCCATCTTGTGTGTTGGAGTGATGGTCAATTTGCATATTATCCTTTTATTAGATAGGATATTCGTGCATGTATACATAAAGAGACCTGGATCAGTGAACATTTATGCTTTTCTAAAATATGTTTTTATTGATATTTTTAGATAGAGAGGAAGGGAGAGGAATAGAGAGATAGAAACATTGATGATTGAGGAATATCAATCTGTTGCCTCCTGCATGTGTCCCCTGGGGATGGAGCCTGCATCCGCATCATGTGTCCTGACCAGGAATCAAACAGGTGACTCTTGGTTCATGGGTCAATACTTAATCACTGAGAATACTGGCTAGGCAATATTTAAAATTTTAAGAGTAAATCATATTTGATACAGTTCTACAACTACATCTTGTCTGAATGGAACTGTGTTATAAGACAGAGATGAAAAAAAAAAAAAAGATGAATAAGAAAGATTAACTTCCACCAAAAGTCCTCCTGGATGATAAAATAAATTTTCTGCAAAGTAATCAGTAAGTTTATATCTCTTAGCTTTTGGTTAGTAACTTGGTTCATTTTAGGATCAGGTTTGCACCACTGGTTTCTGTATTGACTTGGACAAAAATACATTTCAAATAATATGGTGTATTAACTAAAGACTTGAGGCTACCTGTTTAAAATCACATTTCACTGCTATCTGTAAGTATTCATTTCAAAGAAGGCCAAGATTTTTCCACTGGATGGAGATCATTATCAAATATTTCCATCTTCCTCTGAAGCATTCACTATTAACTGCTGTTGGAATCAGGATTCTAAACTGAGTAGGCTATCGGTTTATTTTGGAAGGACAGTTTCTGAGTTTTAATGGGGATACATTGTTTGGAAGGAAAAGAAAAAAAAAATGTTTATCGAAAACAAACTTTAATATTTAGAGTAGCCCTTGACTGATTAGTTTGGTGTCTGGAACTTATTATTTTAAAAATTTATTTAACTTTAAATAAAATTTGAAAACTTGGAGGTCAGGGATTTTAAAAAAAATCATGTCATGAATATTTTCCTTTTAAAAAATTGACTTATCCAAGTCTACTTGAAGACTAGATTGACTCACAGTCAAGTGGGTTTATTGGGTGAGCAGGGAGGAGTTGAGTTAGAAGCAAACCAATGAAGGGTGGCAGTCTTGTCAGGATTTCAACACAAGAAAGAAATAAACACACTGAGAGACATCAGACTGATAACTGAGGTTCCACTTGTTTGCTATTCTTGGTTATATTTACTTTCAACCTCGCTAGTCCTCATTATTCTATGGCCCCCAATCTAAAACACCACCTCTGCATGTGCTAAAAGAAAATTGGAACTATGGTTTGTATGATTCTTTAAAATCAATTATGCGGAAAAAATGTCTTAGCAATGTCTTGAATTACCTGGATTGGATTTACTTTAGAAAAACTCATTAGATGGTGGTCAATTTCATTTTATTCTACCAGTCTCCTTTAGTTGAAAGAACAATGGCCATTTTGTGAGTTATCCAGTTCAGCCATATGAGTTTATTATATTTGCAGGACAAAAATTGTCCAAGCCATGTTCCTATTATGGAGAAGTAGTTAGTATGAGACCAGGGTTACTCTGGCAAGATCTCTATATTATACAAGATATTGCTTGTACTAGCTCTACAGCAGAAAAAAAAATAAATTCTGTGTTTCAAAAATGTAGAGGTACATTGGGGAAGAAATGTGCCTCTTGATTATTCATCATGATAGTTATTGATCATAGTGAAGGCTTTGGACACGTCCACAGCAAATTGAATAATTACTTAAAGTAATTCCTTAGGAAATGTTGTGCTGGGCGATAAAATATATTTTCTGATCAAATGCTTATTGGCATTTTAGAAGACAGCAAAATTTCATAATTCCATATAATGCAATTTGGGCAACTCTGCCCAGACTGAAAGCTTCCTGTGGACCCAGCACTGTCAGTCCTTGTGCCTCCAAGGGTTAACTGTGCTTGACCTACACAGGGTTAATTTTCCAAACCTAAAAATGGCAGTTTTAGATAAACAGTTGTAATCTAACTCTCATATGCTGCATGCTGTTTTAGAGGAAATTATTTCTCCTCTCCTCAGCCAGCAAACTGGCATTTCATAAAATAAGCTATGCACTCTGAGATTGAATAAATTCAGATATTTTCCTTAGAATACATTTCACAGCTAGGGCCTCAACATTCTGAACACTGTGACATCCTTCTTTAATAGGTATATATCTGTTTGCTCATGTTAAACTTCCTTTTTGTCCTATATATGTTTGCAGTAATTACTGTGATTGCTGGAATGGGTATCATACGGGAGTTTTCTCCCCTGAACCCATTTTTAAAGCACCCAGTGTGGTAACACTCTGTGGTGCTTCTATGAATATTATCTGAGAATATCAATAAAGGTAAATCCATAGCCAACAATGATTACTTTCTTTATTTTGACAGTGCTGGTGGTATTATATAGACACAGTTGTAGAGCAAGCAACAAATGAGATACCTTCCTACAGACTCTAGTTTCTGGGTTACATTAATAACAGGGGTATGAAATCACTACCACAAAGGGATTCTCAGTCTATACTCTATTTGGCAAATATGTGTGAACCGGGTTGCAACTTATGTTTCCTCGTTCAGCATTGGCATTTGGGGTCCTCAATTTTGTCAAAGTCTAGTCCCTCCTTCTGTATTCCTTATCCTCCCTCTTCAACACTTATTTAGGTCTCTTTTCTCTTTCCCTTATATCTTCTAACTCTCTCCAAGGTTTTCATTCTCTCAGCATATAAATATACTCAAGAATCTTCTATCTTGAAAAATAATCCACCTTCACTCCTACTTCCTCTTGTCCACTCTCTCCTCTTCCTTTCATGGAGAGTTACTTGAATGAATACCTTCATTCCCTCCTTCACTTCCTCGCCTCCCATTTGCTACTATGCCCAGGACAATAGGCGAAGCTGTTAGTAATCTCTCAGGAGAAAAGTTTTATGTTATGAAGGCTTTCCTTACTTTTCCCTCTACTTCTTCCACCTCTCATTTGAGGTTTGGAAGTATACCACCCTCACTAGGCTCCAACTGCCCCTTTAGCCCTCCTCTATTCTGGAACTTACCACCAATCCTTTAATGTTTTCATGTTTGCTTCTCTTTATAAAAGAGAGAACCTGTGTCTTAATCATTTTCATATCTCCACATCAAACATAGTGTCTGGGGGCAATTAGAGGGACTTGATAATGTCTATTATTAGCATCCAAAATTTTGGACCCAAAAGTTTCTAAAGCCAGAATAGAGGAATAGAAATAAGAAATATTCCCATGTGCAAATGTGCTGTGTATTTTGTGCTGAAAGCCTCTGATAGATGTGGTAGCATTATCCAATTAATTTTCTAGTACTCAGGAGAGAGCATTATGGATTCTGCCAACTTACCATCTACTAATCTTAATTGGCTTTTGACCTATGCTAGTTGCACTGAGGGTAGGGGGATTATTGGAAATGCAGCAATTAAAGAATTAACATTATATAACATATAGATTATATAAAGGAAATCCAATCCCTTTCAGAAAAAAAGATAATGGAAGTTAATAAACAATAGATAGTATAACTTAGCTAGTTAAATTAGTATCTCAAACAATTTTAGTAGAGACATTTTTTTTTCTTTCTGTGTGAACCTAAATGATATGTTTAATGTTTCTTTTATTTTTTAATATACTTTATTGATTTTTTTACAGAGAGGAAGGGAGAGGGATAGAGAGTTAGAAACATCAATGAGAGAGAAACATTGATCAGCTGCCTCCTGCACTCCTCCCACTGGGGATGTGCCCGCAACTAAGGTACATGCCCTTGACCGGAATCGAACCTGGGACCTTTCACTCCGCAGGCCAACGCTCTATCCGCTGAGCCAAACCGGTTAGGGCTGTTTAATGTTTCTTACTACACAATCCTTCTTTATAATTTATGAACATTTTTATCCTTCTACAGATTAGGCACTATTAATGAGTTAATGTACACATGCTTAGTAATTGTCAAGTAAGAGTTTAACGTGTGTCCTCCAATGATAACCACCTTCTACCAAATAATGCAATTACCCATTACCTGGCAGTCCCTACTTCTACCTGTGCTCTGGCGAATTTGACATGCTATTTCCACAGGTTTCTCTTCTGGCTTTTCAAGATACCTTCAAAGGCACAGCTCACTCAGGAAAGCTACTTGTCCAGAAGCCTCATTATCCCAGACTCATTACCAGGTCTTCTTCCCTGGACAACTAATAGGAAATCCATTCTATGAAAGAGGTCATGGGCACTCTGGGAAGGGAGCTCACTCCCGGATGAATATGTGCATTGAGGACAGTCCTAACTTCCTCAAAAGAAAATGGAACATTGTTTCTCCATCCGAGCAGGGTTCATGGTGTCCTCAACTGAAAACAAGATTGACACAGAGATACCATGAGACAAAGGATGGTTGTTTTCCAGGTTTCTGCCATAGTCCTTCTACAGTATTTGATAAAGCTGACCTCTTTAAGCTAACAAGGAACTCTAACCAAAATTCATTTATACATTATATCAAACAGAATTTCACAAGCAATATTCAGTCCAATTTTCAGGCCCACAAATATAGAATCCTGTTTGTCATAAATCATAAAAAGGAGCCTTCTGAAGAGTTCTACCACCAGGGGAACTCAGCTGCCCCTTTACCCCCGATAGTACCCCAAATAACTAAAGGAGGGCTGAGCTGTGAAGGCTTCTTTTGGATCACACAGGAAATGGCTCAATGTATATGACTGACCTTCCTGACAGGACAGGGACTTTCCAGATTGACGTAATGAGTCACAATCTTGAAACTGTAAATCCCCAATTCCCAAATTCCTCCAGTTTATATCACTAGAATGAGAGTTAATTCCCCAAAGTTTAAGAGTATGACTGCCTTCTGAGAAGTAGAGGTCAAGGCATCGCTCAAATAATTTATGTAAATCGTACAATTTATCTCAAATGGAGGCTTTTTCAGACAATCATGCTACTTGGACCTAAATTCTCTGGATAATTTCTTCAATTATGTGTAGATCAAAGCGTAATGACCTGGCCTGGGACAGTTTGAGAAATTAATAACCAAAGCAATGGTTTAAGAAATCCATAGTAATGACACAAATGAGACCTATGAAATTAGAAAACCAAAATGAAAACACACTAAACACTTCAAAATTTAATTAGAAAAAGTTCTAAGTTCAGACCACACTGAGGCCATTGCACATCAGCACTCTATATTGGAACCTGAAGGGGAGTCATTAAGGTGGAATGTGACCTTGGGGAGAAGGGAAGATCTGCTCACTGCTTCCTTTACTCTCTGCCTTTTAGGCTCACCCCTTAACATTTTAGAAAATGCAGTACTACAAACAAACAGGCAGGTATATCTTCCCTTTAACCTTCACAAGAGACAGAATTCAGTCTTCTGTTTTTTTTTTTTTTTCTAATAATAATGGTATTGCAATTGATCTGAGACTGCTCACCATAAACCATTTGAAAATAGTTTTCAAATTAATACACAACCTATGGAACATAAATTGTCTGCTGTTCCCTATGAACCATTCCCATTGACTTTTAAGCCCAATACTGTATATCAGGTAAGGCTCGCTTTCCTTCTTTGTGACACACTGGGAAAGAAAAGGTTGCAGGTTATATATGCTTAGAATGAATCATCTTTCTTTTCTATAGCCTCTTTCATACAAATTGTATATCCTCCAAACACTTTATACACTTCTACAATATAGGAAAGAGTGAAGAATAAATTCTAAGGAACACGAGGGAAGACAAGCTTCCAGACCTTTCTGAAGTTGGTATTATGCTTCTCTATGAAGGTTCCATATGCTTTTTGCAATAATATTCCACATCTTTTAATTTAGCCCACATTATTATGCATTTAGCTCTCAAATGATCACTATGTGGTGGTGGTGTGTGTGTTGGGAGGGGGGTAAGGTGGGGATATGGTTGGGTTATTTTAACACATGATGTGTCCACATTCCCCCAAAACCAACTTTCTAATTTGCAAAGTTAGAAAATAATGTGCATACATATATAAAATTTCTGTCATAAGAAAATCTTGGGTCCAATTCTATTAAGAACAGCCTGTGGATGTGCATGAAAGATGGCTGAGCATTGCAGCCATCTGAGATAGAGCCTCCTTTCTTGACTACCTTTGGAAGTTTTATCTCTACTTTTCCTTTGACCAGCCCAAGACTTTCCCCACCCGTGACTGTCATTTCTCATTCTTCCATTTCATAATACCATTCAAAAGGTGATTTTGGTAATTGACTATCAGTCCTCTATTCCTAAATAAAACACACACTAATTTTTAAAATGCAAATGATTTTTCTCCTCCTATTTTGGAGAAACTGCCTCATATGACCTAGATTCCTCCCTTCCAGCCTTCCTTCACCAAATCAACTAGCATCAGATTACTAAAGCTGTGGCTTTTTGACATTGTAGTTTAATTTAAGACAAAAAGGCAAGCTTGAGTGACAGGTAAAAAGTAGTAAAGGAATGAGGTTCCATAAATACTTATTTTTTATGAAGAGCATGTGGCATGTGGACTACATAAACCTGTCGATGTGTGCCCGGTTTAAATATGAGTGGGGATTCTATGCACCTTATTTTGGGGTCCCTGTGCTCTTCCCTAACCATCCTAGAGAAGTTGAATAAGAGGGGGCTGCTTGAGCAGGAATGGGGTGTTGTGAGGACCAGCAAAGGGTGCCTGAAAAAGGCCAGGGTACTAGATGTGTTTGTGAAACTCAGACAGAATATTCAATCTGCTCAGAAAGCAGCTCCTCCCTAAGGCAGGCACAGCTATGAGCACCATTAAGAGCTACCACCTAATGAGCAGTGCCAGAGCTTTTTTCAGATGTATAATCCCCAGGGGTGTTATCTATCCCTTTTACAGATGAAGAATCTAACTTCTTTTGGCAAATTTAACACATTTACCTGGAGAAGCCAGCATTCTCCACCTGCCACAATGCCTTCAGGGTTATACATTCAAGCAAACTCTTATCATTTATACACAAATGCACATATACTCATGTACACACTGATAGTTTCTCAGAAAGAATGGCAAAATTTTGGTGGGTTGGGTATGGCTAATACATGAGTAGATAAGACTATGGTATATTTTCTTGTTAAGATATGTCAGTTACAAAAAAAGAAAGGTGCTTCATGGAGACAATAGTGGTTGTAATAGTGCATTGTAATTCAATTGTAGTTGTAACTGCAAATGATCCACAGAGGGAAGTACACCTCTTCCCATCTCAACTCAAGGAGCCTAGCTTTGCTTCAGTTATATGTCAAGGAAAAAAAAGAGAAAGATTGGAGTAGCTCCTGAGAGTTCCACTACCTCCGCCTTGGTTTGAGGGACCAATGGGAGTAAGACACAATTCCATGTCACACTTAATAACCCAGGCTGGGCTTCTCCCACTCTGGTCAACTTCCTGTCTGGTGAGTGAACTGAAACTACAGTCCCCAGAAGAGCAAGGATGCTAGTCACATCTGAGTGTCCCTCTGATGCTGACCAGAAACCAGACAGTGTGTTTCTAAGACCCAGGACAGCCACGGGTACAGCTGATGGAGCCCAATACCTGTCGGGATTAACCTGGATAGGTTTTTCAGATTTGATACTATACACAACAACTTCCTCCCTTCCAGCCTTCCTTCACCAAATCAACTAGCATCAGATTACTAAAGCTGTGGCTTTTTGACATTGTAGTGTAGTTTAAGACAAAAAAGCAAGCTTGAGTAACAGGTAAAAAGTAGTAAAGGAATGAGGTTCCATAAATACTTATTTTTTATGAAGAGCATGTGGCATGTGGACTACATAAACCTGCAGCCTTTGTTTATTTTAGAAGTTTGTAACCTATCACCATAAGTTAAATAGCTGTCAAGAGACCTCATACATGCGATGTTTTCCGTAGGAGTGGAAATTGGTGTTTCCCTACGGCAGCCAGATATTTCTAAACATTTCTCTTTCTTTTCTACATGAAATTATATTTAAATGTACAAAAATGAATTGAAATATGTATCCCATTGAGGAAAGGGATGAGGAGGTGAAATGGAGCTGGGATGGTGAATGGAGAAAGGTCAGTTTACATTATATTGCTACATTTTATTTGCAGCTCTTTTTTGGGTATTTCTGCTCTTTGCAGGTTAATGTAGTTTATTTTCTAGTGTTTCTTGCTATTGACTTTAATTGCTCCCCAACAATCAACTATTTTATTTAACTGATTTTTGGAAATCCATGGACCCTTATTAGGGGCACCACTAACATGTTCTCCCTTCCACTTGCCCCTGTCTTCCCAATGGGCTTCTTTTCTTCCAGGCCCATTTACTCGCCTTAATTTGCATTTTATCTTTCAGTTATCTTCCCACCTTCTTTGCCCTCCTCTCTATCCATTTCTCTCTATTTTTATTCCAGTCCTGTTGACTTCCTCCTCTTTGTTTTTGTGGCAGCTGCAGCTTTTTTCACTTTTCTTGCTGCTGCTTGCTGTTGTCCCCAAACACTCTCTATTTCCTTCCTGTCTACATTTTTTTTTTTTGCTTTCTGCTGCATTTATCCTTCCCATTCCTGTATCTCCATTAACTTGTAACTCTTCAGAAAAGCAAAGAGAATATGAAACTCCAAAGTCTCAAAGCCACAGGGAAACAGGGAGCAGAAAGTGTGTCTCCATTTCGGCCGTGGAATGATATGGAGCCAGTTCCAAAAGTGAGGGGAAGTGGCGCTGGCTTGTGGATCATTTAAATTAGAAAAGTGGAGGTTGAACGAGCTGTTCCCCTGAGTAGTCATCTTAGATGCACCTCTGATACAGGAAATTAGGCAGTTTTCAGCCTTTATGAAAACAAATACAATGGCAAGTCTGCCTCTCACCAGCAGATAAGCAAGATTCAAAGGAAAGGGGCAGTCATTTAGGATTTATCATTCCAATTCTACCCAGTTTATTTACAGTCCTGAACATTACAGCATCCCAGAATACTCATATGAACCATTTTTAGATTTTTTAAAGCAATTTCCTTAAAATGTCTGATGCCCTGTAGAGATAAGTGCTATCTTATGTGAAACCTGTAGTTTTTTCTCCAATCTGTACATAAACAAGTAAGGGATTCACACATTTTTTCTCTCTTTCTTACATCTTACACAAGTGGTGCTTAAAAGAGAACATTTTTACACTCTTTACTACATTGGTACCTATCTGGCTACTGTGTGAGTGTGTGTGTGTGTGTGTGTGTGTGTGTGTGTGTGTGTGTGTGTGTGTAGGGCTGGTGAAATACTGTTACCCTTAGAAGGGAGAAAGGGAAATGATTTGATTTTTCTGATTGTAATACACTGTGCTGTCAACGAGCTGAGAGCACATAGATAATGTTGAATATGATAAACAGCCAGTGGAATGACAGAGCCCCACAATGACAGTGCTCACTGTCCGGTTGCTCTCCCTGCTCCACAGGGAGGATCTGATGACTTCAAAACCAGAAATAGCAGGCATTTGTGGTGTCCCCAGGGCCCAGGGGGAAGACAGCAGCCTTGTTGAACAGCTTCTTGTTGTCATTTAGTTCACATATAAATTTCGGAATCTACAGATCATTACTTTAGTCAAATTCTGAATAAAATACAACACTCCAGATTCCCCCCAATCTCTTTTCAAAGCCTCACAATCCCATCTGCTCTCCAACTCCCATCCCACCTTCCACACAACCCATAACCAGCACAGAAAAGAATTTTATCATATGCCCTCACAAGCATTTAGCCATTCTTTTACATTGATTTTGAGAAATTCAAGAGCATTGGATTTGAGGAACAATTAACGTCTATTTCCAGTCCATTTCCAAGACTATAGGCCATATTTCACAGGCTTTTAAACAGGATATGGCTATCCCATCAACTATTGGTGGCTGAACTACAGCTATGGCACCAGGCACTCGGCCAAAAATGTGACCAAGTTTGAAACATATGATGCTAAATGATATTCCTCTTAAGAAGAGTCTAGGCCAGATGAGGCATACCCACTTACACTGGCAGGCCTCCTATCTGGGAAATTCATGGTTCACTCCAAGATGAGAATTATGTTTTTCCCACAATGTGTGGGAACCAGAAAGGCACTGAGCATCTGAAGTAAAATGAAAACAATTTAGCTATGTTGAATGTCACCCTCTGTTGTTGATTTCCACACATCTGTGCATTTTCTCCTCATCCAAGATTTCATTTAAATGTGCTGCTTTCTGACTAAGAAGAGGAAAATCCGTAATCAAAGTTCTCTTGCTTACCGAATTCACATTTTCATAGACTAGTCTCTAACTAAAGGGAGTTACCCTCTCCAGAACGAAGTCCACACCCAATCAGGTAATGTGCTGTTATTATTATTATTGTTTGTTTGTTTATTTATTTACTTACTTATTTATGTATTTACTTATTATTTATTTATTTATTTATTTATTTATTTATTTATGTAATCCAAAGCACCAAATATTTCAACTTGAAAACTCTGCACTTTTCAAAGAATGTCACTTCCACATCACCAAGGTTAACTAACATCCAGAGCACAAACTCCACTGGGAAGGAAAACAAAGGCCCTAACGCCAGAATGCAGCCAACACAGCACAGAACTCCATCTCCCATGGAAGGCTGAATAGGGGGTGTCCTCCATTTGCTGTTTGCTAATAAGACCAAGATGTGTCCCCCTCTAGGTCCTGACAACCTGAGAGGGATGTGTGATTCATCTCAGCTCCCTTCCCAGATGACAAGCAAGTTGTAAATTGTATTCAATCCCACTCTCCCTTGTTTATCTGCCCTGACAGCCCACTGTAGCTCTTGTGTAGCTGGCAGCCCAGAGGGCATTTGTGACCTTTTTCAAGCTGTTCCCAGCTGTCATAAGTGTCTCTGTCCCTTTTTTATTTTTCTATCTGTTGCTTCTTTCAGAGCTCCCTCTTCCTTTTTTCTTGATTTCTAGTCTCTCACTAGACATCTCTCTCTCCCTCAAATCACCTGTATCTTTCAATTTTATTACCTTATACAGTGATACTTTGTTCTGTCCCTGCCTTTCTTTTCTTCAAAAAATCTTTCTTCATCTTAGATTATAGATTATTTGTGTTTATCTTCTTTGATTTCTAGCAGAGGGAACTCACTACTTGATGCAATATACTAATGCTTTTGGAAATATTGAGTGATGAAAAGCAAATAAAAAATCTTTACTACTGCCCTCCTCTTCTTTCCCACTTGCTGCTCATTCTCAATGTGCTCATGTCTATTTTATCCCCCCCCTCTTTTTTACTGTTCTTCCTCCTCTTAAGCATTATTTCCCTCCACTTATCTGCTATTTCATATCTTTAAATAGCCTACAGTAGTCAGGATGTGAATGAGTACCGGCCTGTCATGCTTACCACCAGAAATATTCTGCAAGTTCAGGCTTTTGAAAGAAACACCAATATATTATGTTTTATGTGTCCATTTGGGAAACTTAAGACATATGGGCGTTAGGCAGAAACATCATCAACTTTGGCACAGTGCTCAGTCATTCCCACAGAGAGCATTCTTACAACCTATCTCCATCTTCTAGAAAATGCGTATGGACTCTGATGGAAAATAAATGGAAACGGGATAGCTTTAGAAAGTGTTTCAAAGTCTTTTGTGGAAGACTAGATTATTAGGACAGGATTGTGACACAATATGCCATTGAACCATTACCTTTTCAATGCTCATTCTATAACTATATTGGTATATCTAAAAAGAAGGATATATTTTCTAATATTCAGGGCTAAAGGCTCAAATAGCCTTTAAATTTTTTTAATGTTGGCAGGAACAACTTTTCCAAGTATTTTAAAATATGATCTTCATTTTAAATATGATCTTTATTTTAAAAATATAATCTTCAACCAAGAAAGATTCACTCTAAATCAAAGATAAAATTTCTGAGCTATGAAAAACAGGAATAAAGATTAGATTCAACTATTCTTTGGCAATCAGTGCAGGGAGCTACCTTATACACATTCCTCACCTCCCTAAAATACTTCCCATAAATGCTCTTCTCATAACCTGAATAAAAACTGGAGTGAGGAAGTCTATACATAATGAATTGGGTATATTTATCAATGTAACCACAGAGCTGTTGCCAAAGAATCAAAAATAGTACTCTAGTCTTTTAACCATCATTTATTATTATTATTTTCTTTTGAATGTAATTTTGTATTAAACTAGTGCTTGGATTTTATGAAAATCTAAAGATTGTTTAATGACTGCAGATGATCAGAAGTATTCTTGCCTAAAAAGAGTTTCAGGGTTTCTCCGTTTGGTAGTAGTCATTTTTAAATGGTTATGGTCTAGAAATCTCAAAGACCTAGTTATTTTTGAAGTTATTGTTGTCATCATTGATTAAAGTCTTTATGCTGGTAGTTAAATATTCTGCAAATTATTATGGAACGGAAACACTAGACAAAGGCATTCATAAGTGCTGAAAACCCTAAGAGATTTCTCCTTTATCTAATGAAAAGAAAGAAAAAAGATAAGTTAATCTGCATCAGAGCCCTGGCGACCCAACAGCTCCTACTGACATTCTATATACTTAAAGCACTTTCTTGCTCTTTTTTTCCTACTGCTTTATGTCTCCGTATTTTTGTCTCTGTATTAAAAATGGTACTCATTTGCTGGTAGGTGATGAAGGAGAAAGAAATGCCTGTTTCACAGATCAAAAGCAAGACACTACTTTAGAGCAGCACTAGCTTAGTGTCTTGTATTATAAATCTCTCTGGCTTTATCCATCATCCCCAACATTTTGTCTTTTGCAGCTCTGAGGTTGATGGTGACAGGACAGATCTCATTACCTGAATACCAAGAAACACAGGGGTATATAAGAAGCCCTGATTCTAGAACATGTGAGTGCCAACACCCAAACTAACTACCTAAAAACTCAGCTATCCCAGAAGGTGCAAAAATGTATTTACTTATTCATTTATTCTCAGTTACTTATTGAGTTTCCTTTAACCCTGAATTCTTGGAATAATCTCTTAATTGATATTTCTGCTTCTGCTATAGCTTTTCTCCAAGCTGTTTTCAACTCCACATTTAGAATGGTCCTGTTGAAACCTAAGTCATTCAGTCTTCTCCTCCTCCAATAGTCCTCAGTCCACTAATAGTTTGGGTCCTTCATGGCTTCTTACATGGTCCTCAGTCATCGCCCTGATCCATTTCCTATTAAACTCCTTTCATGTACCTGACTCAATCCCAAAGATTTACTCCCTGTTTTTTAGAGATACCAGATAAACTTCCACCTCAGGACCTTTGCACTTGCTCTTCTCTCTACTCCTTGACTCTTCCTGCACCTATCCACACTGAGGCCTCCCTGGACATTCTATCTAAAATAGCAACCCATTCCCTTATACTCTATATCCCTTTATTTGCTTTGTTATTCTCCTTAACACTTATCAATATACCATACTATATATTTTATTTATTTAATTTTTTATGTTCCCAACAAAGGCAAGGCTTTTTGTTTGTTCCATTGCTATATCTACAGTACCTATAAAAGTACTTGGCATAAACCCTTAATTAATATAAAATGAATGAATAAATTGGGACAGGGAATTAACACTCAATAAAGCAGGCATGCTTATTACTTGGAGGATATTGCAAATTACTGGGATAGATCATACACATTTAAATAGACAAATAACCAGTAATTTCAAACTGATGAGCACTATAAATAACAGACAAAAGATGGAGATAGAACTTAAAAGTAGAGATGTCTTTTAGAGTCAATAGTTATGAAAGGCCTTCCTGTGGATGAGACTTGAAGGATGAGGTAAAGCTAAACATGCGATAGTTGTTGGAGTGGGAGGTGGGATGTGAGAGAGGAGCGGGTAAAAAGACCTGGGTGTTGAGGAAGGAAAAATCTTGATGTGTTGAAAGAACAAAAGAGACTTGAGAAGCTGGATGAAATTTATCTATAGAACAGTAACTCCATTGCTCAAATTTATGACACTGTATTAAGATGCCAGACACTATTTTAAAGGCTCTTCCTATACTAGTATCTGCTCATTAAAGCCCTATGCAATGGATAGAACCATTTCATCCATTTCATTCATAGTAAATGGTAAAACTGGGATTATAGAAATCAGGCTCTGAACACTACTGCTATCTTCCTATGTAACAGAACTCTATGCTTAAATAGGTGTGTTGAGGATCCAAAGACATATGTATTTAAAAACTATGCATCAGCACATGGAGTATTCAAAGATCAGCAATAGAATAACCAAATAAGACAAGTATTCCTTTTAGCTGGTAAACTTCCACAAGGTTATAGTGACAAATAAATGCAACATAAGAATAAGAACCTATCTTCCCTTGGGCCCCATAGGTTATCTGCTCTGGATCACTCAGCTGAGCCATGACAAGCCCCTGTACACTAGCAGGCCAACACCAGCTCCTGATGCAGGGCCACGGGCTCACGGGCACATGCGGATCACATTCTCAGCCATCTCCTTGAAATAACCAGGAGTATAATACGAAAGGAGTGTCTTTGTGTCTCTGAGCATCCTCAAAGAAGCTTTGAAAGACTTGAAGAGAAATGGATCTCAACAAAAGAAAGAAAAAAAAAGAAACTTGAAAGTGAACAGAAGTTCTGAAGTGTGTGTGGGTGGAAAGCTGCCTGGGAGAGGAACAGTGGGGAGATAGCTAACTCAAAGCACCCAGAATAGCTTAGTGAGCAGGTTCCTGTGCCCTGGTGGTTTGGCTCCAGCGGAGTCTGCTGGCTCCTGGCGGGCGAAGAGCGCATCTGACTCTGTTCCCAGAAGGGCCCAGTTCCTGGATTTCACTGGCCTTTCTACTGTGCACGTAGGACTAGACACAGAGGCCTGGGTGTTTCTATGTTACAGATGCTGCTGCTCTTAGGAAACTGAGGGAGTGTTTTCCTGGGCCTCCTGACTGACCAGAAAGGTTTCTTTTGTCAGAGACACAATATCTATGTGCTGTGTGCTCTGCCAAGTTCTAGGAGGGTGAGGAGGGCAGGGGTCCCTGCTACCTTTGTGCAATCCTGCCCAGTCTCATTCCCACATGTTGGCTTTTCATAGCACCTGCAAGTTCTAGTACAAACCCCCTTGTTGGTAATGAACTTTGGCTCATGGAGTAGGCAATCATTTCTATCATAGTGCTGATTTTTTAAATTGAATTAATTGTGGTGACACTGGTTAATAAAATTATATCAGTTTCAGGTGTACAATTCAATAATCCATCATCTGTATATTGTAATGTGTGTTCACCACCCCAAGTCAAGTGTTAATTTAAAAAAAAAAAAGTTTGTTTTTATTGATTTTAGAGAGAGAGAGATGAGAGGGAAAAAGGGAAACAGCGACCAGTTGCCTTCCGTAGGTACCCTGACCAGGTATTGGACCTGCAACCTAGGCATGTGCTTTTACCGGGAATCAAACCTGCCACCTTCTGTAGTACAGGATGATGCTCCAGTCAACTGAGCCACACCAGCCAGGGCTCAAGTGTTAATTTTTAACTGTAGTAGAAATAAACCAAAAAGGCACAGGCACAAAAAGGCCAAGTCTGCTCAACTAAATAGGGGTAAATGGCTTAGTAGCACGGCAGGGTGCTGTGGACACAAAGTGCAGGTAGAAATGACCTGTGGTGTTGACATTTATTTGTTTGAACAGCTGAGAATTAGCTCCTGACCTATGTCACCTTCATAACAGGTGGCCCTTCCTGTCTTGGTTGCACAGCCTTTAGTTTGAGAGAGTGTCAAATCTCACTCAGAAAAATAGACTTTTTTCCCCCTCTAAGGAAAAAATAAAATAGGCAATAAAATGGCTATTCAATTGTAATCATTTATGAACCTCTCTGTGGGAAAGGCTATTTCTTATCTACCCCTCAGTTTCCACATCTGAAAAACAAGGGAAATATCAATTCCTCTATTTCTGTTCATGAAGTTTTTTAAGGAAAGCTGTGCAGTAGTGAAGAAAAAAAAAGAAACACAACAAACAAACAGATGTGTTGTAAATATCAAGTACAACATTTGAAGTCAGGTTACAAACACCTTCAGAGAGGAAAGTACAATCAAGAAAAATGTCACGCGGAAACCGGTTTGGCTCAATGAATAGAGCATCGGCCTGCGGACTGCAGGGTCCCAGGTTCGATTCCGGTCAAGGGCATGTACCTTGATTTCGGGCACATCCCCTGTGGAGGGTGTGCAGGAGGCGGCTGATCGATGTTTCTCTCTCATTGATATTTCTAACTCTCTATCCCTCTCCCTTCCTCTCTGTAAAAAATCAATAAAATATATTTTAAAAAAAAAAAAGAAAAATGTCACGAGGCTTAAGGTCCTTCATGGCTGTGGATTATTTGGTGAGCACTCCCCGCTTTGCCAGGCAGTGAGAGATAAGCATTGTAGGACAGTTTCCAACACTGATGGCAGGTCTGCACAAGTTAGAAAAACTCCAAACCACCATGTAACACCTGGCTTCCTGACACTCAGCCCTGGAATCTGTACAACAGGCACTGGGCTCAGTTGGATTCCAGAGGGCAAGGCCTTCGGTGCCAGCTTCTTCCCCAGGGTAGTGGGCAGGTTGGTGTTCCAGGGCTGCTACTGAGAAACCCACGTGACAGGGAGAAAACAGAGAGGGGCACACCCCACACTCGCCGTTAGGGAAAGGCCCAGAGAAGATGCCTCTGCTGGAACTGCAGGCACAGAAAGGTACGTGGACCCTGAAATATCATCTTACAACTGCCACTGGAGCTTCTGAGGACTTAGGGGTACATGCTCCATGCAAGGGGCTCTGGGTGTGGCATGGACACCCTGCCTCCATAGCAACCTCCTTTTTTAAATTTCTTTATTGATTAAGGTATTACGTCTGTGTCTTCATCCCCCATTACCCCTCAAACCCCCCACTCAGGCCCTCACCCCCCTGTTGTCTGTGTCCATTGGTTAGGCTTACATGCATGCATACAAGTCCTTTGGTTGATCTCTCCCGCTTATCCCCACCCTCCCCTACCATCCCTCTGAGGTTTGACAGTCTGATCCGATGCTTCTCTGTCTCTGGATCTGCTTTTGTTCACCAGTTTATGTTGTTTATTATTTTCCATAAATGAGTGAGATCATGTGATAGCAACCTCTTCCTTACTGTTACCTGTTGGCCCAGCAGCAGTGAGGCCCCCTCACGGTGGCAGATGAAACACCCACCCCCAAGAGAGATGGAAGCTGCCTTCCACTGCCAGGACTGCTGGCTCTACAAGCAGGGCTGTCCTTATCTGGGTGCCCTTGCCTCCAGGCTGTTGGCTCTTTCCTCACATTTTTTTTTTCTCTCCTGGATCAGGGCAGGCTCCAGGAGAACTCTATGGAGTAATTAACGGCTGTCAGAAAAGGTACCATGGGCATGACCCAATCTGGCTATGTGGTCTGATGGGCTGTCTGTGTGCCTTCACTATCTACTTAAAAGACATGCCCAATTACAGAGAGCTCCAGAAAGAAACTACAAAACTTTGACTTGGATATGGCTTTGAGAAATGGACTGGAAAAACCTCCATCAAAATAAACACCATCAATGGTCACAGATTTTTAAATATATATGTATATGAATAAATAGGTAAAACACATTGACAGTTACAAGCACAATCCAGCTGTCCCCACTGGTGAAAGCACTGTGTATGCAGAGATCTAAGTGTCATTAGTGGCATTTGAGAATACATCACATGTGCAGGTTTTTGCTTTGCAGATTAAGTAAAATAAGGAAAGAGTAAGAGAGACATGCTGAGACTCCATGCTGCTTGAAGAAAAACCCTCATTTGTATTCCTAAGCCCTTTGCCATGAATTGCTGATGTCCCCAAACAAAAAGAAAGCTGTGGTTTCTGTTCTGCTAGATTAAAAAGCCCTTTAGTTTAACAGCAAAGCATCTGTCTACCTTGTTATACATATGGCATCTAATCAGAATGTGGGGTGCTGGGCAGAGGGAAGTGAAGGAAGTGAAAATATTGGGGTGGGAAGCTAAGAAAGATATTAACTATGATTTTTACAATGATTTAAGGAGGTGAGAAATTTTATAAAAGAAAGACTGGGCATAGAACATGAGAATCAGGGAGGTAGCCAAAAGATAATGTCAGGAAAAAAATCAAGGAAGAATGACAGAAGAAAGATATGCAAAAGTGAAATGAAGTTGGAGGAAGATGGGAAAAGAAAGATAGCCCAGCAGCAGATGAAGACCAGCTGGAAAGAACAATGAAAAAGGTTCTGATCGATTGGAGAGTCTACATGAGCTCAGTCTTAAGGTTGAGATTGTCTTTACACTGGACTACTCTCTGCTCTCCAGGGTGAAGATCTGGATAGAACCATTTTATTGCATCTTGAGTCTCCTATTGGGAACTTCAGATTAGTGGTCTTTGCTTCTATGACTCATCATCACCCAGAATCTCTCAAAGAAAAGGCTGTTCTGTCTTGAGAACTTTTGTCAGTAATTATTTCAGTGGCATTAATTATTTTGAAATAATATATTAAAACTTGATGGGCTAACTTCTATTAACATTCCTCACGGAGAGAAGTGTTCTAGGTAATAATAGCTGGTCTATTAGTGATAACCTATTATGGAAAACTAATACAGCAGGAATGAGGAGGCATGCTAGACTGTGCCTCCATTTCTTAGAGAGCAGAACAAATTCATAGGGTTATGATGAATGAGGTGGATATTGGAGTGCCTAGTTGATGTCCACTTGACAAGCCATTTCTAGCTCTGAAACAGTTCATCTTTGATTCTGTAACACCCAGTTTCTGATCTAGAGAAAGGTCTTTGGAGTGGAGAGACATGAAGCCATTCTAAGCACACTTGAGATGTCTTCAGGCATGTAGACCTGATCACTATGTAGCCAGAGTGGTGGGAAGCAAGATCCTTTGTCAGCTAAGACCGTCTCCCAGATCACAGGTCCTGCCTTCACTTCCCACAAGGAAGTATCCAGCCTGGAGAAAGGGGTGAGGGGAGGAGCTAGCTGCAGCCCAAGGGAGCTGATTGCTCACCAATTTCAATTATGTGCATTAACGCTCCCCTTCATCGGTAAATGTAATTGAGGGTTTAATGTATTTATGAGGATGGGGTCATAGAGCTTCAAACTTTTTGCAGGTGTGATGCAGAAAATAAAAACGTAGGAAAGGCACTGGTCTAGGCAATGCTTTCTGAAAATGCATCGCACATTATGCTGGGAAGATTGTGAGGTCCTGAGGGAGGGGTGGGTATTTCAGAAGAGCTATTAGAAGTGCTGTTAGGTTTTAGGATATTTTTGTGGAGTTACTGAACTTTTCATATTTTAGGATAGGATGAGAGTATTATCTCTGAATCCCATCCCTTTGTCTCCTTTTATTTCCAAGGGGCTCTGGTCTTCATCCTACTGTGGTGCAATCTAGCATCCCAGGGGCAAGTGGCCCATCTCAATGTGGCTCTCCAAAGACAAAAATTTTATTCTAGGTGTTTTGTGATGACCCTGATATGGTCTAATGTAAAACGGAGAGAATATATTAGTGCGGGTCCTATAATGTCTATTTCACAGCTTCCTAGCCTAGTGTCTACTAACAGTATTTTTGTTTTTAGGGCCTGCCTTTCCCTTTACAAGGATTAATGACCATGGAGTGTCATACACATTTGGGTGTATTACAGTCACTTTCAAAATTAGAAGTCAGAAAGTTTTGTTGCTCTTGTCATTTGTTTTATAAGGTACACAGATGGCATCTGTTTGCAAAAGTGTTGAAATCACTGGGCTTATTACCTCTTGAAATACCAGTTAGTTTGGCGATAAAAATAAATCTAAACAAACATGAACTTACAAAATTACAACTTCTGATTTGCAGCAAGACAATTCAATGCTGCTGCTGCTAGTGGGGATGACGGAATAAACCACAAGCATTTCTCCCGCACAGCATTTGCACGCTGGGTGCCTCTACCCTGCATATGGTTGGCTCTTTCTCATCTTCTGAATATCAGCTTGATGGTCACCTCCTCAGGGAGATCTTCCTCGATTTCCCTGTGTATAGGACATTATTCTGTACCTCAGAATTCTGTTTGTTCTTTATAGCACTGACCACTGTTTTGAATTTATTTATTTGTTGGTTTAAAATGGGTCTGCCTTCACAACTGGACTGTCAGCTCCTTAAATCAGGGATTGTATTTCTCATGTTCACTCCTTTATCCCTAGTGGTAGCAATGTTCCTGTCCTGGCACACAGTAGATGCACAACTAACATTCATTTAAATTAACGCATGGGTGCATAAGGCCTGGGTTGCTAATATGGTGTACAAGTCTCCTTTCACTACTATACTACTTGAAATCCCCTCAAGAATTAGATTTTACTGGGTTCTTATTAAAGAAAAAAGAAAACTTTATTTCCATAAACACTTGTTTTATTTCTCTAGTACTACTAGTGTTACTACCAATAACTAACGCTGTTGAGTAGTAATTACTTCCCCTGCTCTTCATGCACTCATTTACTTAATACTCACAATAAACCTATAAGGAAGCACTCTTATTACCACACTTCGCATATAAGGGCACAGAGAGATGGTGATGTGAATAAATTTGTCCATATCAGGCATTAATAAAAGACAGTTTGGAATTTGAACTGTAGCCTATCTGATGTCAAAACACACTCTTTAAACCACTGCTATCTATATTAAATTAAAAACTTAGTGTTAAAGCCATCTAATAATATGCCACACAAAACTATCTTGCCTCCAGATGTAAATTATCATCAGGAATAAAGGGCATCTTCCTTCTCATTTTATCATTCTCTCTCATGCACACACAAACACATATTTATTCATTTATTCATATATATGTATTTAATTATCATGGAACCTAGGATCTCAAAGAGTCTGCACTATAGTGTGATAATACCAATAAATGGCTCTTTGAGGGAGACCTGCAAAAGCATCAGTGACAGAAAACATGTTAACCAGTAGGTGGGAGGAAAAGCCAAATCCTCATTTTCATCTTTTCTTGCTGCTAATGGCAAAGACCAACACCACTTATAACAGAGTGTTCACAAAAATGCTTTATTTAGTCCACCACACCTCAGAAAAATGTACAGGTCAGTTTTTGCCTAGGAATAGCCAAAATAATAAAAATCATCCTGGAAACAATTTCATTCATTCATCTATTCATTCATTAATTCATTCATTTAAAAATTAAGTAAACATAATTGAATGCTGACCCATTCACATGTCCTGAGGAAAATATTAAGGAAACCTTTTTCTTGGAAACTAGATTTTTGTTGAGCTCATTTATCAAAAGCCCTGTATCTCCAAATGTTATTTTTAATAACATAATTGTACCTACCCTTGCAATTTCATCTGGGGACCTACGTAACATTTTTGACAGGTTAAATTCTATTTCCCCACTCAGAACGTAGACAATGGAATATTTACTAGCCATTGAACTCTAAGAAATGGAATGAGAGTGCTCACGTCTTGGATTTCTTTGTATGGTGTCTCATGCAGAGCACGCAGTAGACTGTACACTCAGAGGCAGTGGAAGTGTTTGCTGAACGGAATTTCTGTAAGGAGGGATTCATATCATAGCAGGATTTCCACTGCTGGCCTATTTCAGACTGACATATTTGTTTGACTAATCATCCAAAGGATTGGGGATGGACTTTTTAAAAAATCCACACCTATTTCTACTAGGAGGCACTAGTGTCATTTGGATTTATCTAAGCAAGCAAGATAAATGAAGATTTGACAAACTCTGTATGGTGAAATCAAACCAAATAGTCCACCAAAATAATACGGTCTGTAAATTCCCTGTTACATAACAGTCTTTCTCTCTGCCTACATTATCAACAATTTTACACACTACACAACTGCAAGAAACAGCTTGAAGACACACTACTGTCCTATTGTTCAAGTTAACTGCTGATACAGTCACTGTAATAATTGCTTTTCTATTCTGAAGTGGTTTTACAAACATTCCTAATTTAAAAAAAAAAGATGCTGTAATAAAAAACAAAATACACTATTTAAAAATATTCTCACTGCAAGTATGCATGTGCACATGCATTTTTAAATTATTACAGAATAGTATTTAATTCTTACAGAAATTGTACCATGGCTTATATAAAGGACAGAATAATGTGGCCTGTGAGGTAATTATGAAATGATTATGATTAATATAGCAATTTGTATAGTTCAAAGTAATAGCTGAAACTTTTTCCTGAGAAGTAGTTTTTAAATAATAATGTTTAAAGACTTTAGTTTATTTCTGATCCATATTTGCCAAGGGAAAAAAATCCAAATTCATTTTGGTTCTGGGAAGTATTGTTATAACCTGGAATATAAAAATTTTCCAAAGGTATAAGCTAAAAAACAACTTTTTAAAAAGAAATACATACAGGATGGCAGTGAGCTACTAAATTTTAAAATACATTTACCTTGCACAAACAAAATGGAACAAAACAAAACAAAAAAAGGTGTTACTTATATTGCTCAATTGTTTTGAACTTACTGCTTTTACCTAATAGTTTTTTCCTGTTTATTTGTGTTCTCAAAACTCAGTCAGACCCCTCTCTCCACTTTAGTGATCAGACCATTTAAAATTAAGTATTTTCATGCATATGAAGCAGGAGGCATAGTTACTGGAAAAAAAATATTTTCCTATACGGAAATAACGTAGTGGTGGTTGAAAAAATGCTGGCAATTAGCGTTTTCCTTTACTGCTAGATTACATGACCCACATCATAGAAGAAGATAAATATTGTGTGCTCATTCATTTAACATGTTGCAGCACCTACACTGGTCCAGGATTGGTGTTCTATATAAGGATTTCATTTTGCTAATGCTTGCTTTCTACAATAAGTTGTGGGGGGAGGGGGAGAAGCAAGAAAAAAAAAACACACAAAAAAGTTAGAAAGAGAGCTCTGGAAGTAAAGCTAAAATGAATTATTTGAGGACAAACATAATTCTAACTTCAGAAACTCTATCTTTCTTTTGAAATGTCCAAAGCAAATGGTATATTGATTTTTGCAGCATTCTCTGCACTTTCCACTGATTGGTATCAGGGTTGTGAAGGCATCTGTTTAAGTGAGCTCAAAATTCTCCCCTACGTGTAAACAAAATCCACCGTTTTAATCAAATTTAATGTACTCTGGCCTATATGTGTTTTGTGAAAGTCAGAGTAGCCTATGGCAACAGAATTGAAAGCATACATTACAGAAACCCTCACCTTTCAGATCATTTGAAAGCAGAGATCTTCAGAGGTATTGTCTATATGTTCTTTTAAGTCACCTCTGAGGAGGCATCGGGGGCATGGAGAATGAGATTTGCATTTCAGAGCTGGAGCCAACATCAGGTTACAGAGATATGATGAATTAAAATACATCTCTATCTGAAGGACAATGAGATCCTGTGGCACAGGAGTTCATTTCTTACAGTAAAAAGAGCAAGGATTTCAGGTACTCAGATCTCAAGGTCCCATCTCAGAAGGTATCCAGTAAGGAGGAAAAATGCTGTTTGCATACTGATGAATTCTCCGTGTCCAAACTGAGCTGGGCCCTACTCCACACAAAATTGTTCCTGATGACACTCAAGCAGAATTTCTTAGTTTGCTCCTCAATTCAGGTAGTGCTAAGGTGATGTGCAGTTTTATGGACTATGCTTTACAAATAAATTTAATGCTATGAGGAAAATGTGTCAGTATAATTACTTTTAATTTATTTATTAAAATGTAAAAAAAAAAAAAAACTCTCTAGAATTTTTACCAACAACATCTATCTATTGCCATGGACAGGAAAATGACCAAATATTGTCAACAGGATTATATAGGGAAGATCTGTGTAAAGAATTTTAAGCATTCATGTAAGGGAAAGACATTTTAGAGTTAGTCCAAGAGTGATGACATTATGGCATAGAATCGGGGCAAAGATAAGCTTTGTGTATTTTTTTTAAATATAACTCAAGGCAAGACAGGCATGCTCACATTGGTCTCAGCTTTCTTATCTGTTAAATGTGGATGATAATATAACTGCTCAACCATTGTCATGAGAAGCAGTTTGTAAATGCATAATTACTTTTTATGTTTCCTGTTATCTACACAAAATTTTAAGTAGTTAAATTTATTTTTGTTTTTATTAATCACTAAGCTAATCCTATGACCTTGTGATTACATGAGAGAATGGTGCTCCCATAATACCTCCCCTTTCCTAGGTATAGCTACCTAGCCATTTGGTACTTGTGGAGAAGCAGGCTAGTGACAAAGTAGTCTGTCCTGACATCACTTTAGCTCACAACTACCAAGTTGTCATGCTAATCACTAAGTTGGGGCAGAAAAATAAAATTGAAAACAGCATTGCTACTTCTTCCCATTATCACCACATCTTTATAAATCTGCTAACCACCTTTTAATTTAAGTGACAGCATTTTCTATTCTGCCTCCACTTTTCCATATGCACAGATTAATGTGGATATACTCTAAATATGGCATAAAACATACATATGAATACATATTGTGCACATCAATAAAAAACATATCTGTGCCCATCAAGGACACACATTTGTGTTATTTTAAACCACAATGATAAATCTTTGTGATGTATATATGGTAGGGGACAATTGAAATTTCTTAAACTGACAGGCTCAGTAAATCTGACTGTAATTTTAATTTAGCAGTAGACTGGCCAAAAGAAAGAAATAAAATAACGATAAAGGAAAGTAATGAATAAAGAAAATAGGAAACAATTAAAATATTTTTATATCACGATATTTATATTTTCCCATATTCTGATCTGTGTCTCTCCATTGGAATGTAAGCTAGACAAAGACATTAAGGAAGTCTGAATGTATCTGTTCACTTGTATAAAACTATCCTATCTAATAAAAGAGTAATAAGCAAACTAGCCATCAATCCGCTACACCCACAAGCCACGCCCACCAGCCAATCAGAGTGAATATGAAAATTAACCCCAACCAAGATGGCTGTGGCCACAGAGAGTAGGAGGGAGGCTTGGGTTTCCCTGGTAATGGAGGAAGCCAAGCTTTCCACACACCCTGGCGGGCCCAGGCCTCCACTAGAAGTACAAAGTTTCAATTATAGAAGATAAATAAATTCCAACAGAAATGGCAGCAGCCATGGAGCTGGAAAGAGCAGGAGGCTAGGGTTGCCCCGGGCCATGGAGGAAGCCAAGCTTCTGCAGCCTTGGCCGGCTCAGGCCTTCATTCCAGGCTACAAAGTTTCAATTATAGAAGATACATAAATTCCAACAGAAATGGCTGCTGCCATGGAGCGAGCAGGAGGCTTGGCTCCACTCCAGGCTACAAAGTTTCAATTGTAGAAGATAAATAAATTCCAGATACCAGGGCATCTGCTTGGCTGGCCTGCAAACCACCACAAGCCCCTCACCCAGGCCACCCCATGTCTCAAGGGAACCCTCACCCTGATCCGGGACACCCTTCAGGGCAAACCAGCTGGCCCCCACCCGTGCACCAGGCCTATATCCTATCTAATAAAAGAGTAATATGCAGATTGACCATCACTCCAACACACAAGATGGCTGCCCACATGTGGTCAAAGATCCTGCCCCCATGTGGACACAAGGTGGCCACCACAAGATGGCCAGCAGGGGAGGGCAGTTGGGAGGCACCAGGCCTGCAAGGAAGGGCAATTCGGGGTGATCAACCCTGCAAGGGAGGGCAGTTAGGGGTGACCAGGCTGGCAGAGGAGGGAAGTTGGGGGCAAACAGGCTGGCAGGGGAGCAGTTAGACATCAATCAGGCTTGCATGAGAGTGGTTAAAGGGTGATCAGGCTGGCAGGCAGAAGCAGTTAGGGGCAATCAGGAAGGCAGGCAGGCGAGCAGTTGGGAGCCAGCAGTCCTGGATTGTGAGAGGGATGTCCAACTGCCCATTTAGACCCGATCCCGGTGGGATCGGGCTTAAACGGGCAGTCAACATCTCTCGAGGGGTCCCAGATTGGAGAGGGTGCAGGCTGGGCTGAGGGACACCCCCCCCCCGTGCATGAATTTCATGCACTGGGCCTCTAGTTATATATATATATGTGTGTATATATATGTGTGTATATATATATATATATGCACTGGGCCTCTCGTTATATATAAATATGTGTGTGTGTGTGTGTGTGTGTGTGTGTGTCACACATCCTACCTTATAATAGAGAAACATGCAAATTGACCGCACCTCCGCTATGCCCATGATTGGGCCTGCAAGAGGCTGGGGGCGGGACTCCAGGTGGCCTATCTGGCCATTGAGAAAACCAAGATGGCGGCGCCAAATCCTCTTAGTTCCGGGGGTCCCGGGGAGCGATGGCAACCCTAGAGGGGCGTGGCTGGGACCAGCCAGCGGCTCCCGGGGGTCCTAGGGGGTAAGGCCACCCCGGGGCCGGGGGCAGATCGCGACCTGGGGGGCGTGGCTGGGCCCAGCCAGGCGCGACCCGGGGGTCCCGGGGCGGATCGTGACCCAGGGGGGCGTGGCCGAGCCCAGCCAGGCGCCTCCCGGGGCCGGGTCCCCGGGCTATCGCCACCCTGGCCTAAATGGCTGGTGCTGACGGGGATCAATGGGGCCAGTGGAAGGAGCAGGTGGTAGTTTACCACCGAGGCCATATGCAGCAGCCGGATGCAGAGCTGGGGTCCACGTTCTCCAGGTTGGCCTCCGTGGGGCCCGTGTCGCACCCATAGTAGCCGAGTGGGCATGCTGGCATAGTAGCCCCAGCATGAGGCCAGCTTCCCAAGCCAGGCTGCGGAGGGAGGGAGGGCCTCTGGGCTGGGAGCACTCCCCACCCCAGTGGACAGGGCACAGAGAGCGAGCAGCAGAGAGCTACTAGAGGTGGTAGGTGTGGTAGGTGTGGTGGCTTGGCTTCCAAGAGGCTGGCTTCAGCTGCTGTGACCTGCGCTGAGGTGGCTGGTGGTGGGGGCAACTGCGGGGGCGCATCCTAGGCTGGGGCACTGGGAGACGTGGGACTGCAGCCCAGAAAGCGAGGCTCCGGAGGACCTGGTCACCGACCCCTGGCATTGAAGCCGCCTCCTACAAGATGTATCCTAGCCTAGGTGTGTGGGAAGCAGGTTCAGGAACCTCTCCCTTTGCGGCGCCAGAGCCCAGGCCTGCCAGCGCCCCAGAGGAGAACCTCGCCAGGATCGGGGGCTTGACCAGTCTCTAAACCAGGGTGGCCATTAGCCCAGGCCTGCCAGCACCCCAGAGGAGACCCCCACCAGGATCGGGGGCGTGACCGGCCTCCAAACCGCCAGTGACCCTAACCCAGGCCTGCCAGCGCGCCAGAGGAGATCCCCACCAGGATCGGGGGCGTGACCAGCCTCTAAACCGCCCGCAGCCCTAGCCCAGGCCTGCCAGCACCCCAGAGGAGACCCCTGCCAGGATTGGGGTCATGGCCAGCCTTCAAACTGTGGCGGCCCCTAGCCCAAGGAGGCCTCCTGGCCAAGGACGCCTGAGTCTGTTCTTGACCTAGGGCTGGGCTCTCCCCGCAAGGGACTCAGAAGCCGCCAGAGTCTAACTGCCAGTCTCTGGGAGTGCATCCACTGTCCACCAAAAAGTAGGGCCATCAAACCATTCAGTCTCAGTGCAGGCACAGGTCCATGGCTGACGGGGTGGAGGCCAGACCAAAACAAAACAGCAGAAACACCCTGCCCACCTGGGCGGGTACTGCTGTAGTCCACGTGGCCTGGGCAGTGTAGAAAGCGCTACCTTCTCCCAGGTCCTGTGCTGGCACCGCCGCCTCGCTCACCCTCAAGCTCCCCTGAGTCCTGACAGCAAAGTGTGTGGGGCATTCTGCAGGAGTTGTGCCGTTCTGGGTGCTTTTGCCCAAAGACACACTTTGGGTTGAATTCAGAGCCACATCTCATTTCCCATGAGACTGGAAGAACCATGTAAAAGGATTTTGACAAAAGCTTTCCACATCTCTGTTTATTCTTTTGAATCCATAAAACGACCTTAAAAAAAGCATCCGGGCCACCTAAGAAAGAATGCACTTTCTGGCCAGAGCACGCAGGATTCTTTTGCCCAACAGGTTAAAGGGAGCAGAGCTGGCACAGTGAAAATGGCCCTGGTGCCCTATGAGGAGACCGGGGGAATGGGGTTGCCGAAATTCCATAAGCCTCTTGCCACCTTCTCCTTTGCAAACCACACCATCCAGATCCACCAGGACTGGAGGCAACTGGGAATCACAGCCGTGATTTGGGACATGGTAAGCAAATCTTGAGGGGCCTCTGAAAACATCTGCAATTGATTATAAGACTGGTCTTTATTTAAAAATAAATAAAAGAACAGCTTTGTTGAGATATAACCCATATACTGTACATGTCACCTAAAGTGTACAATGAACTGGTTTTTTAAAGTAAATTCAGAGTGGTACAACCATCACCATGCTCAATTTTTAAATATCTTCATGACCCATCCCCTCCAAAAAAAACTTCTACCCATTGGAATCACTTTCCTGATCATCTTCCCCAAAATAGATTGCACTTTAAAGGTGGGTAAAGGAAAGTTGAGGGAAGTTAAAACACTGCACAAAGGATATTGTAAGATGACAAAGCCCAAAGTGAAGATCATGTGTTTTCTTTAAAAAATATATATTTTTAAAATTTCAGAAAGGGAGAGGGAGAGAGAGATAGAAACATCAATGATAAGAATCACTGATCAGCTGAAACCGGTTTGGCTCAGTGGATAGAGCGTCGGTCTGCGGACTGGAAGGTCCCAGGTTCGATTCCGGTTAAGGGCATGTACATTGGTTGCTGGCACATATCCTGGTGGGGGGTGTGCAGGAAGCAGCTGGTCGATGTTTCTCTCTCATCGATGTTTCTAGCTCTCTATCCCTCTTCCTTCCTCTCTGTGAAAAATCAATAAAATATATTAAAAAAAAAAAAAGAATCACTGATCAGCTCCCGCCCACAGGCCCCCTACTGGGGATTGAGCCCGAAACCCAGGCATGTGTGCCCCTGATCAGAATCAAACCTGGACTCTTCAGTCCACAGGCTGATGCTCTCTCCATTAAGCCAAACTGACCAGGGCCATGTGTTTTCTTCAAGTTCTGCGTGGTTGTAATGGTCCCCAAATCTATACTAATAAAAGGGTAATATGCTAATTAGAGTGGTTGTCTTCCGGACATCTTTCCAGACAAAGCCGCAGTGGCTACAAAGGCCAAGCAAGGCTCAGGCAGCCATAACCAGCTACAGTGGCAGCAGCATTGGGGTTATGGGGGTGGTGCCTCCAGAGGGAGGCCAGACTGGGGGCCAAGGCACAGGCAGTTTGGGGTGATCAGGCTGATAGGGGAGGGCAAGGTAGGGGCAATCAGGCTGGCAGGAGATCAAGGTAAGGGCGAGCAGGCAGGCAGGCAGTGGGGTTAGGGACAATCAGGCAGGCAGGCAGGTGAGTGGTTAGGAGCCAACGGTTCCGGATTGTGAGAGGGATGTCCGACTGCTGGAAGTTGGACATCCCCTGAGGGGTCCCAGATTGAAGAGGGTGCAGATTGGGCTGAGGGGCACACCCCCCACCCCCCCAGTGCACGAATTTCGTGCACTGGGCCTCTAGTCTTACCTTATAATAGACAAATATGCAAATTGACCGCACCTTCGCTACGCCCAAGTCACGCCCACCAACCAAGCCACGCCCACCAACCACGCCCACCAGGAAACTGTTGCAGGGACATTGGGGTGTGGCAGAGACCAAGGCCTGGAAAGCCGCTCAAGGCTTTCCCGGCCTTGGGCACCAGCGGGGAGCCTGCGCCGATCACAGGAAACCACTGGGGGTCGGCTCCTGTGATCAGTAGCAGGGACGCTGGGTGCGGCCGAGCCCAAGGCCACCGCCCGGGGCCAAGCCCCGACCCTGAAAGAAGGCAGAAGGCGGTGGCCACAGCCAAGGCCTGGGTCCCTGGTGCAGGCAGCCAGGTGAATGAAGGTCTATTGCACGAATCTTCGTGCAAACGGGCTACTAGTCCTATATAATAAATAGGTAGCATGCAAATTGACCATCACTCCAACACACAAGATGGCCACCCCCATGTGGACACAAGATGGCCAAAGTGGCCACAACAAGATAGCAAGCAGGGGAGAGCAGTTGCGGGGGGAACAGGCCTGTGGAGGAGGGCAGTTGGGGGGGACCAGGCCAGCAGGGGAGGGCAGTTAGGGGTGACCAGGCTGGCAGGGGAGGGCAGTTAGGGGTGAGTGGGTCAGCAGGGGAGGGCAGTTGGGAGCAACCAGGCCTGCAGGAGAGGTCATTTGAAGGGGATAAGCCCTGCAGGGGAGGGCAGTTTGTGGGGAACCAGGCCAGCAGGGGAGGGCAGTTAGGGGTGACCAGGCCTGCAGGGGAGGGCAGTTAAGGGCAATTGGGCTGACAAGGGAGCAGTTAGGCATTGATCAGGCTGTCAGGGGAGTGGTTAGGGGGTGATCAGGCTGGCAGGCAAAAGCAGTTAGGGGCAATCAGGCAGGCAGGCAGGCGAGCAGTTGGGAGCCAGCAGTCCTGGATTGTGAGAGGGATGTCCGACTTCCTGTTTAGGTACAATCCCAGATCAGGCCTAAATGGGCAGTTGGACATCCCTCAAGGGGTCCCAGATTGGAGAGGGTGTAGGCTGGGCTGAGGGACACCCACCCCCATGCATGAATTTTGTGCACTGGGCCTCTAGTATACTACATAGTCATGCATATTATATAAATTATGTATATACTATATATAAACTCCCATATATATCTATACACACACACACACACACACACACACACACACACACACATATATCTTCATTTAATGCACTTGGCTTCTTTTTATTATAGCTATATCTATAAATATCCATCTACTTCTCTAATGTTTAGGGCCTTGCACAGATAATACCTTTTTCAATTGTCCAATCACAGAGTCTAGTACAGCATCTTATATAGAATATGTACACCTTTCTGTGCTTGAATCCCTTATTTTGAATCACTACATAATAATTGATTATTTGCAGAGAGGTCTGCATACACAATGAGAATAGAGTGAGCACCTTTACCTGCTAGACTTTCAGTACCAAATTTGTGGTTTGGGGGCAGTGCTGGGTCCATAGCTGTCAAATGCCTTGATGAGAATCTTTGCTCAAAAAGCCATTGTTCTTTTTATCTCTCTGCTTGATCAAACACTGTAGAAAAGTCTGGACCTGAGCTCTCCCTGGCATCCATTTAAAGGTAAAATAAAGCAAGCACTTTGTTCAACATTTTCTAGGATGATTTTCTTTTCTTTCTTTTTTTCTTTTTTTAATATTCACTGGAGGCCTGTTTTTTCCCCATTGATTTTCAGAAAGTGGAAGGGAGGGAGGAGGAGGGAGGATAAGGAGGATGGGAAAGAGAGAGAGAGAGGGAGAGAGAGAAGAGAGAGAGAGAGAGAGAGAGAGAGAAAGAGAGAGAGAGATGAATTGGTTGCCTCCAGCACATGCTTAACCGAGGCCAGGATGGAACCACAACTGAGGTGCATGCCCTTGATGGGGAATCCAACCCTTTGGCTCCGGGGCCCATGTTCCAACCACTAAGCCAAAACAGCCAGGGCTGATTTTCATTTTTATTAATCCTCACTCAAGGATATTTTTCCACTGAATTTTAGAGAGAGTGGAAGAGAGAGAAAGACTGACAGAAACATCAATGTGAGTGAAACTCATGGATTGGTTACCTCATGCACACACCCTGACCAAGGCCCTGGTCGGGGAGGAGCCTGCAACTAAGCACATGCCCTTGACCAGAATTGAACTCGGGACTCTTCGGTCTGCAGGTCAACACTCTGGCCACTGAGCCAAACTGGCTAGGGATTATTTTCCTTTTTAAGACAGAGCTATAGAGATGTCGTTATTGACAAATTTTCCCAGGAAGAACAAGGAGACAGGATCATACCCATGTGATCTTCCTCCCTTTATACCCCTCTCTCCTCAAGCCCACTCCCAACCACAGAGCAGATACATGGACTGAGCAGATAGAAAGGTTTGATCATTCACAGAATAAATAATACATAGTAAATTAAAATAAGTGCTGAGTTTCTAATGAGAAATATATTATTAAGATTACTGTAACTGGTATTACAAAATGCTACATTCCATGGTTCCTAATTAGTCATAAAGTTCCTGGAATAAAGTGCAAGATCCAATTTAATACTTTATGTGTTTTTTTTTAATCTTTTTAATTTTTTTTTATTGTTTAAAGTATTACAAATAGTAGTACATATGTCTCCTTTTTTTTTTTTTCAATTGACCTTCCCTCAGCCTCCCCTACCCCCTGGCACATGCCCTAACCCCCCTCCCAGTGTCTTGCATCCACTGGTTATGCTTATATGCATGCATACAAGTCCTTCAGTTGATCTCTTACCTCCTCACCCCCCATCTTCCCTCATAGGTTAGACAGTCTGTTCAGTGTTTCTGTGTGTGCAGAGAGGGTCTGGCAGTTCCTATGCCACTGCCGTGGGCCGGTGGGGCAGGGGATTGGCTCTGTGACTCACAGAAATCTGTGGCCGGGGTGCCTGGGGTCTTGGTGTCCGTGGGTCTGCAGCTGTGGCCGCAGGTCTTTTACCCAAGTGGTTGTAGGGTCCTGGTTTGCGACTGAGACCAGATTGGGTAGTGGCGAGGCTAAGATCCTAGTCTCGAGCAGTTCTGTTCTTCAAGATGGTGTGGTCTCTGTGCCAGCCCCGCAGTGTTTGCAGTGGCAGCAGAGTTTCGCTAAGACTACCCGGTTTGGCAGTCGCTTGGAAGACCTGCTGGATCTAACTGTCCCTAGCTCTCTCACACACACCACACACGTCCACACCCTCCTCTATCGCTTTCTCACTCTCTCACACAGTCTCCCTCCCTACCTTCTTGCTGGTCTCTATCTTATCCCCCCGTCAAGAAATTGATACTTTATGTTTTAAAGTTCTGAGGATCTAGCTTGCTAATGTATTAGACCATGCTTATCTGTATAAATTTCTCTTGATCCTATATAAGACTTTCTTCCAATTTATAAACATTGGGAATGAATGCTAAATGAGGAGGGAGTCAGCCATTCCACCAGAGGCATGGTATCCCTGACTGGAAGGTCAGGTAGCTTTTATAAATAAATTTTAAAAAATCTCATTTATGACTTTTAAGGGTAAAGTGTTAGGAGCGGTGTCTCATACTTCTTTTTAATTTTAAGTCCGCCAAATATAGTTCTTCGACCAATCAATGGTTTAGAGTCACTCCTGTTGTAATGAACTACATCTTTTTCTGAGTCTTTACTCAGGCTGACTCTGTTTATTCTATGATGACTAGTGTTCAGCTCTGGGAAAAAACTCTAAATTTTTCAGTATCTGTCTACACACTGAGCTACCTCCTCATTGGTTCACATATGCTCCTGCCTGGGACATTATTATTTGCTACTTTATTTCTGATACCAATTATGAGCCTAAAATGCAATCATTCTGCTTATCCATGATGTTTAGAGAAAAATGTTAGGGCTAAATACACGAAAATCTTATGAGGATAGGATGGCTTGATCCTTGTTGTGTTGTTGTTCTTACAAAATATTATCACCCTTTTACTCTCTGGTTCACATACAACCATCTCACTCTCTTCAAATAAGTAGAACAACCCACGTTTATACCCCATACTTGACAACACTAGGACCAGTGTGCCTGGCCTTGCCGTAGTGACTAGAAATAAAAAATGACAATTTCTTTGCTTTCAAAGAGTTAACATTTCATAAAATTTCACTGAATTTTTTAAATGGGTTCCAGGATTCCCAAGGTCCAATCCAAATATAGAATTCCAGGAAGGACAAAATCATGAGATAGAAAGTTCTGACCCCATTTATATTTAGAGGTAGAAACAGTTTCAACCAATGCATTAAGAAAAAAATTACTTTAAATTTCTTTCAGATATTGCAGCTCTTTTTATTTTTTGTTGTTTTTTTTTTCTCTTGTCAAGCTCTGTTTTTATGTAGACTAGCAAGAAGCACTGTTTCAGAAATGGCAGGACCAGAAGAAGTTGGAAAACTTTTTCTTGTTCTTAGAGAATTCTTTCCTTTGAGAGTTCAGAAAGAGGGCTTGGATAGCAAATAATGAGTTGAATACTGAGGGTTCTACAAAAGGGGAAGGGGAAAGAATGCAGGAGAATGATTTTGGGGAAAATGTGGTCTCTGACTATGACACCTTGTTCAAGTAAAGGATACCTGCTAAGCATAATTGCTGGGAATAAACAAAATGAATCCTTAAACTCATTATATACCTCTGAGTAGAGTTGAGTTTCTGTGATGCTAGATGCTTACATTTGTGTTATGTCATTTAGTCCTTGTAATGATCATGGGTCAGAAATAATTTTATTTCCATTTTCACAAATGAGGAAATTAAAGTTTATCTCGGAAATTCATTATTTGGAATTCAACTCCATCTGATTCCAAAATCTATGTTCTTTTTACCATTTTGTTGACCTGGAAACCATTCTTCAGTATCCTGAAAAATAAGCCAGGACATTCACAATATCCTGCAGATGCCAGGAAATCTCAAATTCTGTGGGATGAGGCAGTGACTGATACCACCCAGTGAGGTAACCTGAACTTGGTAACTGTCTTCAGAGAGGTGACCAGGTTGGTTTCTCTAAAGCAGAATAGCATGTCAACATGAAGTGTTCAATCTTTACCGAGGTTTGCAGTGAATCCTTGTAAAAGAAAAATAAACAATCTGAAGGGGTCACATACAACTTGAAAGTGCAACATTGGAAAATGTTAAGGGAATTTTCAGCCTAGTATATTCTGGAGGATGATTCATTCTCACTGGGAACCAGGGATAAGTGAAATCTTCCCTTTCCACTGGAATTACTCTGACATCCACCTACAAAGAGCTCTAGTTCTGCCTGGTTTCCGCAGGCTGTGGCAGAGGAGCTTCTTAAGGCTGCGTGCCATCTCCTAAGTCCTACGGGACAGCTAAAGGCAAGCCTTGATAGGACCTTGGGAGGCTTTCTTCGGTGCTCAGGCAGGCTGCTCCCCCGGGCCTATGAGAAAGCAAGCCCAGGGCACCAATCTCTAGGAACTGAAAGGGAGTTTCATCTTTTGGGCCAGCATGTTAGGTGAAAAATGACAGTCCCTCCACTTTATTATTCCCATGAAACCATGAAGCTAAAGTTTCCGTAGAAAAAGTATGTTGCACCCTATACCAGGCTCTGTGTATTTTTAAGGGGGTGACTGTATGGTCTCTCCTTCCTTCCAAATATCTACTTATTTTAAAAAGCCATGAAGACTAAACCTGGAGCCTAGAGTTTGCAACTTGGTTGGGCTGGCAAGTCCTCACAGGCATCTACTAGTAAAAAATACATATTTATACAAGACAAGGATGTGTGCTTTCATCACTCTTATTCCACAGAGTACTAAAGGTTATAGCCACAGCCATCAGACAAGAAGAAGAGACAAAAGGCATCCAAATTGGAAAGGAAGAAGTAAAACTGTCATTATTCAAATCACATTATACTTTATATCGAGAACCCTAAATAGTCCACCCAAAAACGATTAGAACTGATAAATGACTTCAGTAAAGTAGCAGAATACAAATAAATACTCAGAACTCAATTGAAGTTTTATACACCAATAATAAACTACCAGAAAGAGAAACTAAAAAATACAGTTTCATTTATAATTGCAAAAAAAAAGATACTTAAGAATAAGTTTAACCAAGGATGTAAAAGACCTGTACTCACAAAATTATAGGATACTGAAAAAACAAACTAAGAAAGATACAACTAAGTGAAAGCCTATACAGGGTTCCTGGATAGGAAGAATTAACATTATTAAAATACCCATACTACCCAAAGCAAGCTATAGATTCAACACAATTCTTATCAAGCTTCCAATGGCATATTTCACAGAACTAGGAAAAGTATTCAAAAAATTATATGGAACCACAAAAGACAAAATAGCCACAGAAATCTTGAGAAAGAATAAAATTGGAGGTATCACGCTACCTGATATCAAACTATACATACAAGGCAATAGTAATCAAAACAGCATGGTACTGGCATAAAAAGAGATGGATAGGTCAATGGAACAGAATAGAGAGCCCAGAAATAAACCCATACCTTTATTGTAAATTAATATTTGACAAAGGAGGCAAAAACATACAATTAAATAAATGGTGTTGCGACAATTGGTCAGATATATGCAAAAAAAAAAAAAAAAAGAAACTAGATCACTTACACTATATACAAAAATAAACTAAAAATAAATTAAAAACTTAAAACCATAACACCTACAAGAAAACATAGGTAGTAAAAATAGGCAGTCAAATCTCAGACATATCTTAGCAATATTTTTTGTGACATGTCTTCTTGGACAAGGAAAACAAAAGAAAAAATAAACAAATGGGATTACCTTAAACTAAACACTGAATGGGAGAACATATTTGCCAAAGATGTATCTGATATGAGATTAATATCCAAAATTTATAAAGAACTTAACTCAAAACCAAAAAAAAAAAAAAAAAAACAACAACAAAAACAAAAACTATACCACCAAGCAATCCAATTAAATAATGGGCAAAGGACGTGAATAGAGGATTCTCCAAAGAGGACATATAGATGGCCAATAGACATATGACAAGACATATGTCACTAAATATTAGATAAATATAAATGAAAACCACAGTGAGATATCACTTCACACATGTCAGAATGGCTATCATCAATAAATCAATAAATGACAAGTATTGAAAGGATGCAGAGAAAAGGGGACCATTATGCACTATTGGTGGGAATGCAGATTCTTGCAGCCACTATGGAAAAAGCATGGAGTTTCCTCAGAAAATTAAAATAGAACTCCCTTATGACCCAGAGATTCTACTTTTGGTAATATATCCAAAGGGACATGAAATACTGACTCAAAAAATATATGCACCCCAGTGTTCATTACAGCATTATTTACAATAGCCAAGATTTGGAACCAGCCCAAGTGCCCATTGGTAAATGAGTGGACAAAAAGCTGTGGTAAATTTACACAATGAAATACTACACTGGTATAAAAAGGTAAGATTTTTACCTTTGATAACACATGGATGGACCTAAAGAGTATTATGCTAAGTAAAAAAGCCAGTAAGATAAAGACAAATACCATATGATTTCACTTTTATGTGGAATCTAATGAACCAAATAAACAAATAAAATATAAATAAACTCATAGCTACAGAACAGACTGACAGCTGACAGGATGAAGGGGGATGGGGGACTGCGTAAAATAGGTAAAATAATTATGCAAAAAAACCTCATAGACATAGACAACTGTATGGTTATTACCAGAGGGAAATGGCGGGGGCAGGTAGAAGAAGATAAATAGGGATAAATTATGATAGAAGAAGAGTAGACTTGTGTGTGGTAAACACACAATACAATATACAGATGATGTATTATAGGATTTTACACTTGAAAACCTATTTAATCTTCTTAATCAATGTAACCCCAATTAATTCAATTTTTAAAAGTTATATATTTGCTGAATTCTGAAATGAGAAAGAATTTCCACATGACACCAAGATCAGACAACATGAAGGAATATTGAGAAAGTTGAATGCAATGAATATTTTCAATATATTTAATTACATAAATATGTAATCTCTCATAAATGTAAAATAAAAATAATAAACTGAAAAAACAGTTACATATACGTACTTTTTATAAGAAAAATATATGTTGCTAAAGCAAATTAAATGTCAAGAAATATAAATTAGAACAAGATGACCATTTTTTCCTTTAAATTGATAAAGATAAAAGAAAAAATCCTCAACAAAATTCTAGCAAATCAGATCCAGTATTATATTAGAAAGATCATACACCATGACCAAGTGGGATTTATTCTAGGGAGGCAAGGCCATTACAATATCTGCAAATCAATAAATGTGATACATCACATAAAGAAATTGAGAGATAAAAATCACATAATCATATTAATTGATGCATAAAAGGCATTTGACAAAATCCAACATCCTTTTCTGATAAAAACTCTCAGCAAAGTGGGGATGTAGGGATCGTACCTCAACATAATAAAAGCCTTATATGACAAACCTTCAGCCAACATCATACTCAATGGGCAAAAACTAAAACTATTTCCCCTGAGAACAGGAACAAGAAAGGGAGGCCCACTTTCAACACTCCTGTTCAGCATGGTACTGGAAGTACTAGCCATAGAGATCAGACAAGAAGAAATGAAGACATCCAAATTGGAAAAGAAGAAGTAAAATTATCATTATTCACAGATGACATGATATTGTACATAGAAAATTCAAAAGACTCCATCAAAAAACAACTAGACTTAATAAATGAATCGGCAATGTAGCAATATACAAAATTGACAACCAGAAATCTATGGCCTTTTTATATACCATTAATGAACTCACAGAAAGAGAAACTAAAAAAAAAAAAACAATCTGATTTGCCATTGCAACAAAAAAATTAAGATACCTAGGAATAAATTTAACCAAGGAGCTAAAGGACCTATACTCAGAAAATTACAGGACACTGAAAAAAGAGATAGAGGAAGACATAAACAAATAGAGGATTATACCGTGTTCATGGATTGGTAGAATCAACATCATTAAAATGTCCATACAACCCAAAGCAATCTATAGATTCAATGCAATCCCCATTAAAATACCAACGGCATACTTTAAAGACCTAGAACAAACTCTCCAAAAATTCATCTGGAATAAAAAAGACCCCGAAGAGCTGCAGCAATCTTGAGAAAGAAGAACAATGTTGAAGGGATAACAATACCAGATATCAAGCTATACGACAAAGCCACTGTTCTCAAAACTGCCTGGTACTGGCACAAGAACAGACATATAGACCAGTGGAACAGAACAGAGAACCCAGAAATCAACCCAAGCCATTATGCTCAATTAATATTTAACAAAGGAAGCATGAAAATACAATTAAATAAATGGTGTTGGGAAAATGGGACAGATACATGCAAAAAAATGAAACTAGACCACCAACTTACACCATATACAAAAATACTCAACATGGATAAAGGATTTAAATGTAAGATGGGAAACCATAAAAATCTTAGAAGAAGCCATAGGCAGCAAAATAGCAGACATTTGTCATAGCAATATCTTTACTGATACAGCTCCTAGGGTAATGGAAACTAAGGAGAAAATAAACAAATGGAACTACATCAAAATAAAAAGCTTCTGCACAGCCAAAGAAACCATCAACAAAACAACAAGAAAGCCCACTGCATGGGAGGACATATTTGCCAATGTTATTTCTGATAAGGGTTTAATCTCCAACATTTAGAGGGAACTCATACACCTTAACAAAAGGAAGATAAACAACCCAATAAAAAAAATGGGCAAAGGACCTAAAATAGACACTTTTCTAAGGAGGACATGAAGTCCAAGAGACATATGAAAACATACTCAAAGTCACTAATCATCTGAGAGATGCAAATCAAAACAACAATGAGGTACCATCTCACACCTGTAATAATGGCTATCAGCAACAAATCAACAAATGACAAGTGCTAGAGAGAATGTGGAGATAAAGGAACCCTCCTTCACTGCTGGTGGGAATGCAGACTGGTATAGCCACTGTGGAAAACAGTATGGCGTTTCCTCAAAAATTAAAAATGGAACTTCTATTTGTAATCCTACTTCTAGGAATATATTCCAAGAAAACAGAAACACCAATCAGAAAGGATATATGTACCCCTATGTTCATAGCAGCACAATTTACAATAGCTAAGGTTTGGAAACAGAGTGGATTAAAAAATGGTGGTACATCTACACAATGGAATACTATGTGGTTGTAAAAAAAAAAAAAAAGAAGGAATTCTCACCATTTGCCACAGCATGGATGGAACTGGAGAGCATTATGCTAAGCTAAATAAGCCAGTCAGAGAATGAGAAACATCACATGATCTCACTCATTTGTAGAATATAATGAACAACATAAACTGATGAACAAAAATAAAACCAGAGTCATAAAAGCATTGAACAGACTTGCCAACCTATAGGGGAAGCCAGGGGGTGAGCGGGTAAAAGATCAACCAAAGGACTTGTATGCATGCATAAGAGCATAACCAAAAAACACAGAAGGGGGCAGGTGTGAAGGCATTTACTGGGGGATGGGGGCAGCCAGGGAGAGGTCAATTGGAGTAAAAGGAGAGGTATGTAATGCTTTAAACAATAAAGAATTTAAATTTTAAAAAAAGCAAATTGTTTGCCTAATATTGGTTAGGTTATTGCTAAAATTGTCAATTGGTACAAACTTTCTGGGGTGGATATAGTGACACTTACCAAACATTTTTAAAAATAGGTGTAACAATTTTGACTTCTAAGAATTTATAATAGCCCTGTCAGGTTAGCTCAGTTGGTTAGAGCATCATCTCGATATGCCACTGTTGAGGGTTCAATCCCTGGTGAGTGCACATACAAGAATCAAACAATGAATGAAAAAATAAGTGGAACTACAAATTGGTGTTTCTCTTTCTCTCTCTCTCTCCCCCTTTCTCTCTGTTTCAAAAATCAATAAAAATAATTTGTTATAGAAGCAACTAAGAATGTTAAAAAATATTAGTCATAGCTGAAACCGGTTTGGCTCAGTGGATAGAGCGTCAGCCTGCAGACTCAAGGGTCCCAGGTTCGATTCTGGTCAAGGGCATGTACCTTGGTTGTGGGCACATCCCCAGTAGTGAGTGTGCAAGAGGCAGCTGATCGATGTTTCTAACTCTCTATCCCTCTCTCTTCCTCTCTGTATAAAATCAAAAAAATATATTTTTTAGAAAAAATATTAGTCATAGATATATTCATTAAATTTTTGTTTGTAATTTGGGGAGAAAAAGTCAACCTAAATTTCAAACAATAGGGGTCTGATTAAATAAATTTTATAAAAATCCTTATAACAGGATGCTCAGTTGCTCTTAAACAGAATGCTATAAAAGTAAAACTATTCACATACAATCACTATGTTGATAATATACTGTTAAATGTAAACTCTATTATGTACCTGGAAACTTACCAAAGTTTATGAATATTGGCTAAACATAAGTGAATACACACTATAATTTTCACACTAGTTTCTTCAGGTAGCAAAATTAGACTCCTCTTTCTCTATAACCTTCATTATGGAGGGGGGGTTAATGTGGATAATGTTCTGATTAACAGATTACTCTATAGTGAGAGCCCATCAGAATCCTCCCAAATTCTTGACAACAATCTGTACAGCAATCCCTTGTCTTATTTCTCCCTTTATTTAGAAAACACATTAACTTCCCAAAGACTTCTTGAATTAACAGAAAATGAAAGTCAGAGTTATATCTCACATGTTACCATTGGCAAATCACTAACCCAGGAAAGAGGGAGAGATGAGAACTATCTATACTGGATATCTAATAAAGTGCTGGCCATATACAGACTCCATCCAAGAGTTGTGTATAATACCTTATCTACAAAATAGAAACTAATGAAGTTGCAAAATAAACTTAAAGATATATCAATTCTTTTTCTGGTGGTTTTATTAAGGAAATCATCTAAGAAAAAGTAAATAAGTCTATTACCTTCTAAATGGGGCATATAGAGACACAGAAAAGGAAAGACATGTCTTGGATAATGACTCTGGGCAGAAAAGGGGGATACAACTTACAAATGAAAAGTAGAAGACTTGTAGAGACAGTGAGAATAAATGGTCTTGGTTATGGGAGGACATGAGAAACAATATCGGTAGAGATAGGAACACAGATAACTGCATTGGATGATCATTTTTCATGGAGAATTTCTATGAGTGTGATCCAGTGATGTGCTTCTTAGTTCAGGTTTGCTTTCTAAAGTCAATTTCTATATTGGACTAAGAGCTGGCAGCTACATCTATTGACTACCAGAGGAGGTTTAATAGAAGTTTTAATGGGAAGGTACAAATCTTAGCTGTCTGTGTAAGCTGATTTACATAGACTGATGTTCAGGTTGAGTAACCAGCATTTTACTCATCTTCACCCACATCTTTGGTAGTAGTTTAAGTAGCTTAAAGCCAATCTATTTATTTTTATTCGATTTAATGACTTCCTTGGTTCATTTTTGCCTCAAGCACACAGGTATGTCAAAACAAAACATTGTTTTAGTGTGAGGCTTGTGTCACTTTCTATAACTGCATCTAACAAACCAATCCCGAGAGCCTGATTAAGGCAACAGGGTCTTTGGGTCAGGATTCTACATATTACTGTTGACTAATTAAATGCCACACATAACAGCTAAGTTTCCTCTTTGTAGCTCCAGAAACAATCACACAGTACATTGTCCCCTAAATAATAATGATTCAATAAAAATGCATTCACATAAAATGCTTCTAAAATAGTTATCAACTTAAAGTAAAAAAATAAATTTGCTAATCTTCTTAATACATATCTATATCTATCTATCATCAATCTATCTATCTATATATCTATCATCTATCTATCTATCTATCTATCTATCTATCTATCATCTATCTATCTATCTGATTGACTGCCACTGTCACATGTCAAGATAAACTGCTATTTGCCTTAACGCCCAGAAGCTGTTCATCCTTGTACAGGAGCTGTGCTTAAATTTGTACCTGCCACTATTGATGGCCACTGGCAAATGAATTAATAGATGGGTATCTTATCAGAGAAGGAGGTACAGGTTTTCCTTTATTATCTAATCAATCTCTTTAGGCAGCTTTCAGAGCCAATATTTCTTCTGCCTATACTGTACTCTACCCCCTGCACCTGCACCCTGACCCCTCACCCAGTGAGGATGCCTCAGGTCACCTAGTATAGGCTAACATGCTCAGCCAAGCATCAGAGACCTCTGACTCATCTCTTATTATGTGATAGTGATGGACGAATTAATAAAGTGAATTTATAGACAATAATGTGGGGGTCCTTTGATTTTATGATTTATGTGACACTCTATATAGCATTTACAAACAATAAACAAGAAAGCAGGATTATCAGAATCATTGTTTCTTCACCCATAACAATGTTTGGTGCTGCCATAATATATAGATGTTTCTATAACTCATTTATTTATTCATTTATAAAGTAGTTTTGCTCAAAAGCTGAAGAGGAAATCTTTGTGACCAAGGAGCTTTTAGTAGAGCAGGAGGAAATACTAGATGATAGTTGTATGACCAGTTGCAAAGTGTTGCAGAAATTTATAAAGAAGCAAACATAGGACATTTGAACTGAAAACAATTTAGGAAATGTTACTTTCAATAATAGACTTTCTTATGGGTGTCTATCTCTTTTGCTTTCATATGTCAAATAGAAACTCATAGCATGGGACACACGCCTTAGTAAACAGGCTGTCAGAGCAGCACTTACCAGACAGTGTTCCACAGCGATCCTGCAAGGGGCCATCCCAAAGGATCCCAGGGCCACTACACTGGGGATTGCATCATGAGCCACCTCCTTCCTTCCACACAGAGAGCCCCTGGGCCCATCAGCATATTAAAGACTCTGGAGTCTTAAAATTAAAACACACACACACACACACACCACAGCAAAAACAACAACAAAACACACACACACACAAAAAAAAACACAACCACAAAGATCATTAAATAAACTTTATTTTTTAGAGTAAACGTATATTACTATTGCTCCTTAAAAGTACTAGTTACTCACTTGTTTATTTATTGAATTTCTTACCGTTTCCACATGTCATTGTAGTGGTGATTCCTTGTGCATTTGAGAGGGAGCAGATGAAGTGCTAAAATCTTTGAAGTACAAGCCAGATGAATTTGGAATGTACTATTGGGATACTTCACAATAGGACTTTTAATTTTCCTTTTATACCAATCTGTTGTGAATGAGTTCTGCAGAGTGATAACTAAGCAGCATATTAAGGGGAGCTTTCCACTCAATATTTGGCAGGCATAAGCCTTCACAGTTTGTATCTGTTTCATTATTTTTATTTTTTATTATTTTCCATTACTTTTCTATAAAAGTAATATAGAAGAAACATTTTTATTTTTTTCAAATTTTTAAAATTGATTTTAGAGAGGGAGGAAGGAAGAGAGAGAGAGAGAGAGAGAGAGAGAGAGAGAGAGAGAGAGAGAGAGAGAGAAGGGAAGGGAAGGGAAGGGAAGGGAAGGGAAGAGGAGAGGAGAGGAGAGGAGAGGAGAGGAGAGGAGAGGAGAGGAGAGGAGAGGAGAGGAGAGGAGAGGAGAGGAGAGGAGAGAAGAGAAGAGAAGAGGAGAGGAGAGGAGAGAAGAGAAGAGAAGAGAAGAGAAGAGAAGAGAAGAGAAGAGAAGAGAAGAGAAGAGAAGAGAAGAGAAGAGAAGAGAAGAGAAGAGAAGAGAAGAGAAGAGAAGAGAAGAGAAGAGAAGCATCCATGTGAGAAACATTGATCAGTTTGCCTCCTGCACGTGCATAACTGGAGATCAAATCTGAAACCCATGGCTTTCTAGTGCACAGGACAATGCTGCAACCAACTGAGCCACACTGGCCAAGGCAAGATACATTTTTCTATCCATAACTTTCACAACCTGCCATCTGCCTGGGAAATATAAGCATTTCCCTGTACTTTGTCCTTGGCCCCTTCTTGTTTGCATTTTTACCTAAGAAGCTTCATTTTCTCCCAAGGCTTCTTTTAGGAGCCTCAGTCCTGGGACATTTTATCACAAGCCCTACATACCAGTGAGCAGTGGTAGGGCAGCTCATAGAAACATGAACACATTTCTGTGCCTTTGTCTGAGCATGAGGTTTCACTTGGGTTAGGCTCATCACCTGTCAAAATAGCTTTGATCTTTCAAGGTACACAGAGCCATATCATGTGGTTAAGAATGTGGGGTCCACCTCTGGCCATCTGGCTCAGTTGACTGGAGCATCGTCCCTTATACCAGAAGTTAGTGGGTTTGATTCCCAGTCAGGCACACATCTTGGTTGCAGATTCCATCCCTGGTTGGGGTACGTGCAGGAGGCAATCGAATGTGGGGTTCAAGCCAGACTGGATTCAAATCCAGGCTCCATCACTTAAAGTTACAAAATCTCAGACAAGATTCTTAACTATCTGTATTTTAGTTTCCCTATAGGTGAAATGAAAACAATGAGAATTTGGACCTCATTGGAGTGTTCTAAGGATTAGGTTTGAAGAATATTTAGTACTTGATTAGAATTCAGTAATATTTAACACAAATGAAAATATACTTCCAAAAGCATTCTATGATAAACTTATTAGAGTTCATTGTTCTTCTTCAGTAATCCCTGAGCAAATTAATCCAACTTCTTAATTCACTGACAACATTGTGTGTTCTATTGCCTGCATCTTCATTGTCACAAACTCTCTGCTGTGAACTCACAAAGGCAAGGGACTGTCTTATTCATCTTTTTAGTTCTCCTACTGAACATAACTAGTCTTAACTGGCTTTCTAGATGTGTGTGTTGATTTGAAAAAATGGAAACTGAGGTATACGTGAAAAATAGGTGAAGCAAAATTAAATATGCAGAAGAACAATGCGATTTGGAAGAGAACATTTCTGAATACATCAGTGTTATCTTGTGATGTGGACTTTACCCTGTCATCTAGGAAGGCCTTAGCACAGGTAACTTAATGAAGTGTTAGGTGAGAAGCTGTTCCACCCCCTATTAAGCACTGCAGTGTCTAAATTAGTTTAATTACCATGCAAATTACTATGAGCTCATATGCCCAAGGCCTAAAACATATCAGATGGCAGGTATAAGAGAAATTCAGTAAGCTCTGCCTCTCCTTGAACTAATGTTTCTTTGTAAAAAGGGAGAAAGAGAAAAGATGGTGAATGCAACAAGATTGAAGTGCTATAATTCTCAGTGAATTTTGGCTAAATTAGTAAAATCACAGAAGCTGGCAAAAATTGTAGTAGGCTATAAAGAATTTATTTTTTAGCACATCATTAAACATATTTATTAACCATTTGTTCTCTTTCTTCTAAAACTTATGGCAAATGACTACATATCCAAGTCCTGCTTCACATGGCCACACATGCTTAGAAAATGACATACATATATCAGATCTACATTCTAGGTCAACTTACCGGATATGTGAACTTGGGCAAGTTACTTAGTATTTTGGAGTTTCACATTTCTCTTTTATAATAAAGACTGATACTAGTAATGAGGTTAAAATGTGGATTAACTGATTTTAAGTTTTTTATAAAACACTCATACAAACATTCTATATAATAAAAGCCTAATATGCTAAGTGTCTTGTCATCCATTCAACCAATCAAAGCATAGTATGCTAATGATATGCTAAAGCTGCTCAACTGCTCACTATGACCTGCACTGACCAGCAGGGGGCAGATGCTCTGACCAGTAGGTTAGCTTGCTGCTGGGGTCCGGCCAATTGGGACTGAGCAAGATGGGATGGACACGCCCTGGAGCCCTCCCACAGTCCCTCCCTGGCTAGCCAACCTCTTGCATCCCTCCTCTGCCCCCATTGTGCACCAGTGGGGTCCCTCAGCCTGGCCTGAACCCTCTCACAATCTGGGACCCCTCAGGGGATGTCAGAGAACCTGTTTTGGCCCGATCCCACAGGCCAGGCCAAGGGACCCTACTGGTGCACGAATTTGTGCACTGGGCCTCTAGTAGGTATTATAATTTAAATACTTTTTTTTTTTTTTTGTGTGTGTGTGTGTGTGTGTGTGTGTGTGTGTGTGTGTGTGTTTAAGAAACAGAAGATATATTCCTGTTCTTCTTGGCTTTGATCCCTACAGGGAGTTTGTGTCTACATTAAGCACATTTTAAGACCAATTTAAAGTGTTATCTAACTAATAACACTACCTTGAACTTCAGAAAAATTGCATATACAGCCTGACACACAGAGCTGTGTAAGCTGTAGGTGCTAAATAAATATGTGCAGGTGAGACTGAAATTTCATAACTACACTTGTTTGAGCATCTTCCAAATACTGACCAAATTACAATGTAATGGGATATGACCATCTGTTATCTAGCAAATAAAATGACCTAATTAATTTAAATTTTACAAGATGTCCAATCTACACAGGGCCAAGAATAAACTGGGGGAAAAACACATGAATTCAAATTAGATTTCTTAGATTTTTTTTCAGCAAAATAATCACCAAAATGTGCCTAAGATAAGTCATATCTAATGCTTAATACCCCAAAGAGGCTCATTCCTATAGCAAAAGTTTCCTACTGAAATCCTCAGCAAGGAATATATTATATAATGACTTAGTACTTGCACAGAAGTAAATATATATATATATATATATATATATATATATATATATATATATGATTTGTTATGTACAGTGAATTCTGATATACAGGGTGGGACAAAGTAGGTTTACAGTTGTGAGTGTGTAAAACACAGTTTATTTTTGCATTATTATGTACAAATTATTGAATTATTTTCCATAGGAACAACTGTAAACTTACTTTTGTCTCAACCTGTATTCTATCCTATAGTACCTATGTGTTCTATTTTTTTTTTTAATTGAAGTGACATTGGTTAATAGGATCATATATGTTTCAAGTGTACATTTCTATGACATAAGATCTGGAATGCTGTTCACAATGTGTTGAAGGGTTGTGAGCCATTATTTGGAAAATACCATTCTATGGATCTGGCCCTGAGTGAATACACAGTTATTTCATAGTTCATTTGCTTATTTGGGGAGATGAGAAAAGCAGACTTCTGTGCTTGTGAAATGCATACTTCAAGGGATGAATGAGAGTTTTCAGCAGTAAAATAATTACTTGCAGATTACAAATCATTAGTAACAGTGAGCTTCTCTAAAGAGGAGAGTTTTCAGTTGTGTTTTGTTTTAATAGTTGTGGGAAGGGCCAAAGAACTGATGATGTGCTTCATTGTCTCCTTCTTCTGATGGAAAAACAGAGTTATTAGGTAAAGGAATGCTAACATAGTGATTAAGTAAGAGCCCAATAATTTGATTCAGTGGAATATATGGAACTCTTTTCTATTTAGTTGAGATTAATGAGTAAAACTTAAAACATAAAAGGCATTAAATAGGTCTTCATTTTTTAAATTTAAAGAACTCTTTTGTTGTTGTTTTGGATTTTTAATCTGAAGGCATCCAACTGAGGAATGCACTGTCTTATGTCCCAGTGAGACTGGTGTGTTTCTCCTGGGCTGTATTCAAGCACTACCCGAAAAAAAAGATTTACAAGTGCTCTTATAGAGAAGGTTCTGGCAGTGGGAGAGAGTGTGCAGGAAACATTCAAGCCTGTGCTGAATCCAATTCTGTAGCTACTAGTCACAGGTTGCTATTGAGCTCTTGATACATGGCCAGTGTGACTGAGGAATTGAACTTTTAGTTTTAAATTTTAAGTAATATAAATTTAAATAGCCACATAGGATTTGTGGTTAACATACCAGACTGCACAGATCTGGAGAAAACAATGTGATATCTGATAAAGTAAATATGACAATTGATAATACCTTAGATTATCATAATTCATAATGCATCCTAAATATGAAAAGTGACGAGAGTTCATGAAAAGCAGCAAATACAGAATCAGTATGTTACAAATAGGACAGTTTTGAGACTATGAACACACTTACTACCAGCTCTGAGTTTGGGTTTTGATGTCTCTGAGATGACAAATAGGTTTCTCCTAGCTCTCCTTTAGATACTGCTGACTTCACTGACTCTTATTAGTGATTTTCAAGAAGTCATGCTCCAAATTTCAGCTGATGCTTACAGATCAAATTTAAGATACTGACAAAAAAAATCTGCTAGTCCTTTGAAAATGGGGCTGTTTTTCCTTTTGTATTGATACAAGAAATTAAGATGGAATATTTTTATAAATTGGGTCATGAGATAGCTGAGTGATGATACTCTTCTTATAGGTTCATTTAATCTTAAAAACAACATAAGCATAAAACTCTGAAAAATATAACTATATTAAATTTCTTTGTCATAAGGAAAACATGGTAAAACAATTGCCCTTTTAATAATAGTCTGTTTGCATCTGAATTCCATCTATATTCTAAGAAGCTCTTTATTATATTACATTTCTATTGACTTAAAAGGAGAACCCACACCAGATACAAAAAGCAGTTTGTGATATGCCCAGCATAGAGGTTAATGGACAAGGATAAACTATCTGCTTTAGAAATAAAATCTAGACATTTAAAAACAAGGCTGAATAAGACAGACAATCAAATTGAACTAAAGCATTGTTCAGAAAACCTTAGAAGACACCTGCCAGGGCATTTCAGCACCTCCTTTTTGTATGGGAACAAATCACTAAACAAAAACTTTGTGTTTCTGAACCCCCAGCTAGAGACTCCCTCAGCTAGATGCTTTCAGTTACTTTTCTGGGAAGTGAAAAGTTATACCTGGATTAGTCAATCCTGGGACTTGAGCAGTCAAGAGAAAGGTTATTACTTAACAGGTGGTACAGGAGTGGAGTTTAAGGAAGTTCTGAGAATTATGGATTTTACATATGTGGACATGCTCAACTGAGAGATAAATTGGGGCACATCAACTGAGGACTAGGAAATGTGGTTGACCTCAGAGAACGAAACAAGTTCATGATGAGATAATGTGTGTGTACTTGACTTCCTTTAGCAAAAAAACAAAAACAAAAACAGGTCATGATATTTATAAACATGTGAACAAAGGTTGATGATGCCTTACAACTCCCATCAAGGTGAACTAGAGAAAGAAATGTAGCAGTTTGCTTGGAATTTAATAAGCTAGCCTCCAAGCAATCATTGTGAATCTTTTCCAGAGAAAGAACAAAGCAAAGAAAATTAGCTTGGACTGTAGTAAAGGGAAACCGGAAGTCAAAAAGTTGCTTGAGTACACAACACTGCCAAAGACATAGTATCTGTGCCCAGAACTTGCCCAAGTCCATTATAGAAGAAGGTTTAAAAGCTGAAGCCTGCCACCATATCACCTAGGTTCTAATTCATACCATTAAAAAAAAACACAAAAAAAAAAACACTTGGGCAACTTATTAATATCTCTGTGATTTGGTTGTACTCTATTTAAATGAGTATAATAATAGAATCCACCATTAGGGTTGCTATGAAAATAATTGAGTTAATATATGTCAAGCACTTGAGAAAGTGCCTAGCCAAATAGTTAGCTCTTGATAAATAAGTATACTTACCACCTTGAAGATGGATATATGGTTTATGTAAATATATTTGTGACTCATGCAACTAATTATCTCTGTTGTGAGTTTATAGATACTAAACAACTTATTGCCTCTTATAGGATCAGCCTATAAGGAGGGATGCACTAGGCAGGCTGAATTTACTATTCTGATCTTGTAAAACTTTAAATTTATAACTTGGCATTTTGGCTGATAGTTCAGTCTTTTTTGAGTTTTAATACAGTTAGTCAGCTTTGTAAATCCAATCAGTTCTGGATACTGATAAGATTGACATTTGGACCATGGAGGCTGAAAGCTACACTCGGATCCTTGACTCTTTTACTAAAGATATGTGAACTGTAAGGTCTTCTGGCAAACAGCTAAAAAGTCATGACCTGAAAACTACCATCCATCTTCTTTCAAATGTCAGTAATTGACAAGCAAGATCTTCCTAGATGCCAAGTATTTTGGAATCCCTCGTTGAAAAAACAAGTAAAATAATAAAAAGAATAGAATATTTTAGAGATAGACTTGCAGGACAGATTTCTTTTGAACAAGTTATATGACCAATCACTAAGAAATGCCCCATCTTGTCTAATGCAAAGAATGAATGAATGTATGTAAAGATGTTGATTTTTAGTCCAATCATACCAAATTCCTGATTCAAATGAACCCATTAATATGCTTAGTTAGTATTTGCCTTTTACTGTTAAAGGGCCATAATGCTGCCTTTCCAGTAACTAATATTTCCCCTCAACTCTATCTATGAACAAATAATTTAATAACCTATATTCCTAGAGTGTGGTCCTTGAACTTTGTGCTGTAGACTTTTTTAAAATGAAGACAAAAATAGCAATTCATTTCTATTGCAGATTTAGAGTTAGAGTCATGTTGCCACTTTCAGGGGGAAAAAAAACACAACTTTATATATCTTCCCCTATGAGGTATACTTTTAAAAATTCCATGGCCTCAAATGTACTTTTTAAAATTGTCCTGGGCTTTATGCTACCAGGCCATGAAATATCTGTGCCCAGATATTTCTCAGCCTCTCCCCCCCACCACCACCCCCTTAAAATTTCTTGGAAATGGGTTTATATTGGGCAAGCTCTCACAGGATTGTAGGCTAAGAACTACACTTTGGCCCCTAAGTATCAAGGTTCTGTTTATGTTGTCTCTGTTTGTGTGTGAGTTGATTTTAATAACTCAAGTCCATTTATAAGGGAGTAGAATGGAGCTATGATAAGGCTGCCAGAGAGGAATTCCACAGAGACTCTGCAACTAAGGGGCAAGGGCAGCTGCCACTCTGGCAGAGGTGAGACTTGCCAACCTTCTGCCTGGCGGTGCCACACCAGTGTTCTGAACATTAAGCTGAGTTTACTGACTCCCCTGTGACTATGCCAGTCACATTCCAGAACATCTGCCACAGCCTTAATGACAGAGCCTATGGGAAGCTAATGAGTACCGCTTACACCTTTGCAGCTTTACCAGACAGCTGTTTCCCTTTCCTCAACCTTCTTTCTCAGTCCTCCCCCTGATGTGTTCTCAGTGCCTCATCTTTCCCATAGGATACAGCCCAACTCTCAGACTGGCTCTGTGCTTTTGTTAGGATTTCATTTATCTCCATTTACATGGCACTTAAAGGCAGTGGAGATAAAACACACAATGTCTTTCAGTTTGCTCAAGTTTCACCATTTGCTATAAAAGGGTGAGTATTGGAGCCTGAGATAGTCAATCAGAAGAATGAATGATTTAAAAGATAAGGGAACAAGGAAAAAGAAATTGAGAAGGGTTGTTTTCCTTTTCTTGCTGACAACTCTCAGACATGAATAAGGGAATACACAAAGCCATGGTATACACTTCACAGTTTCCCTATGTATGGAGTCACTTTGGTCAAAGCATTTTCTGATTGAGAGCTGCCCAGTGGGAAAGCTGAAAAAGAAATCTCTCTCTCTCTCTCTCTCTCTCTCTCTCTCTCTCTCTCTCTCTCCCTCCAACACACACACACACACACACACACACGTGTGTGCACCCCCTCCTCACAACCCAGTACTCCTTAATAAAACTACTTTAAAAGATTTTGGAATTCTGATTACATTAAAACTGAACAATTTTAATATGATGCATGATAGAATCTTAATAACTGTATAACCTTTGGCAAGCCATTTAACTTCTCTGAATTTCCATTTTCTAGTTTGTTAAATGAGGACAATTTTATGGATTTGATTAGGTCATAAAAAATAAAGTATCACATAGTACCTGGCACAAACCAAATGCTTGGTAAATAATAATAGTATTATTATTATTATTGTTATTGTTGTTGTTATTGTTATTATTATTATTACTGTTATTGCCCCAGAAAGCCCATTTCTACTGGCTTTACTATAGTCATTGAAAGATCATTTGTTCTTGCTACAAATGTTCTCTGAATAAATCATTCTTTTCATGACAGAAGGGAAGTAATTATCCCCGCTAAATGAGAAAAAAGCTTAAAATAATTATCTCATTTTTTATGTATTAAAAATCCACTAGCTGGAATTTTAGAGATATATGACTAACAAAATGTGGGATTTTTGTGAACATTCATTTTAGTCCATTCACAAGCCAGAAATAAGAATTACATATTCTGTGATAAATAAAAGCCATGTGGCATGAGAAAACTGAGTATACCAAAAGTTTGTGTTTAAAAAAATCATGCCTTATGTCTCTAGACCTGCACTGACGAATATGTAACCACTAGCCACATGTATCTACAGAAAACTTGAAAGGTAGCGTCTCAGAATCAAAATGTACAGTCAGTATAAAATCGTACTGCATTTTTAAAAACTGAGTAGGTAAAAAAGAATGTAAAATATGTTAGCAATACTTTTTGGATCTATTGCATTAATAAATACATATTATTAGAATTAGTTTCACATGCTTATTTTTACTTGCTTCAATTTGCCTACTAGAAAATTAAAAATTATATGTGACTCTTATTGTACCTCTGGAGCAGCCCTGCTCTAAACCAATGGTTTTAATAGTTTTTATGCACACATTTACACTGTGTTTATAAATGTCAGCCAAGGCACTTGAAAAAAGTTCATATGCCTGGGGTCTCAGTGATTGTGATTCCAAATAACAAGATATTTGCGTTTCAACAAGAAAAACTGGATCTTTTTTATGCAGATGGTCACTGGGCCATGCTTTGAGACACACTGCTATAGGTATATCCTAAGTTGAAACACGATGCTAAGAAGCATGGGTATGACTGAGGGAATGTCTATGAACAACAAATACAATAATATGAAGGCAGAAGAGGATATTCAAGATGTAGAAGTTCCTGTGGAACTGCTCTTAAGATCTTTCCACTGATAGTAAAAGTAGGTCTGTCATTCTTCCCCATATGCTAGAATGGATGAGAGGAAGCTATTAACATCTGTACTCTAAGAACTCCTCACCAGTAAACTATAATATTAAGGTAAGTTACATAAGATTATGGTGAATGAAAGTGATGTCAAAATTGTTCTTTACAAAGGCAACTAATAACATCTTTCATAGCTAACCATGCCACTTCTGTTAATACAGCAATTCAGCAGGTGGAAATACATATAGGTGGTACAGATGGTATCCCTTTGTCTCTATCCATGTAGTGAGTACATTCCAGGCACCAGGCAACAGAATCACAACCACTAACTACCAGTTACCATGGGAACATAGAGTCTCTTTCCATCATATCCAGCACATGAAGTTCTTTCCTTGAAGCCACAGGGGAGGAAATCTTACAATTATAAAGGAGAGACTAAGTGGGACACAACTCATTCAACAAACTCAACCCACACTCCACTGATGTCACACCTTTCTCTGTGATTCTTCTACTACCAATGCCCTTTTATTTCCTTCCTACCAATATAATGCCTCTGCCTCCACTACTCCTTCAGTATGTTCTGCTATTATGCTATTGCATCTTCTGCTGCCTTTTCCTTGTCCAGTTTACATTAGATGTAGAACTGATAAAGTCATGGTGAATGGATCTTGATGGTCCAAACCCAACAGGGCACCTCTTTCAAGAATGCCTTTCAAAGCCTTCACTGTCCTGGAGGACAAAGCTGTGGCATTATATGGGGATTTTTGCAATCAGGTTCCATCTTCATTTTGCTGTCCAAGCTGGCAGGGCAAGCACTTCTGTCACCGAGGGCAGCATGAGCTCACATAGAGATGCAAAGTGCACTACATGCAGTGCTCAGTGATGAGAAAATAATTCCTGTTCCACAGGAGAGCCTTATGGAAACACTTGGTAGCATATGTCCGGGCTTAACAATTAAGTTATTCCCCCAAATCTAAATTTTCTACTCTAATACCTACAAAGAAATCATAGTGTTGTTAAGTACTGAGAACATTTAGTCCAATTTTCCAGGTAAAATGGAATCTAAACTGGATGTCAGGCATTGTGAACATAAACAATAATAATCAGCTAAGTTCCAGACAGCATTCCAATATTTCTCCATGAATTAACCCATTAATTCCTCAGTCCAGGTATTACTAGCTCCCTCCCTCCCTTTGCAGGTGATCAAAAGAAACCATAGAAAAATAAAGTAACTTGCGCCAGGTTACAAATTAAATGTGTGAGCTGGTATTTGATCTCAAGCAATGCTCTAGAGAAAACTATGACTTAAGACTATGAATCTCTATCTTTCATATCCCAAAACTAGTTTTAGGACAGAGTTAGGTTCAGGACTCCTCTAGAAACTACTGAGAAAGAGTAGCACTCTCTCTTTCCGACTTTGGCTGCTGAATCTGTAGAATGTAACTGAAACTTCACAATCATTTTGGCACTGAAAGTGGTGAGCCTGAGATAAAGAGGTCCTGAGGATGCCTAAATTCATCTGTGCCTACAATAAAAATGCACTCCTTTCTCTAATAAGCCATGTTGAGTTTTGTCCTGTCACGTAATAACAAGTCCTAAATGAGTGAGCAAATTAGCAATTGACTTAAATCTTCTAATGCTTAACCAGGTAACTTGCACATATTAGGTATTCAATAAAAGTACTTTTCATTTTTTCTTTACATGATTTTTCAGGAGCAATGATGCAATGATTATATATCACTAAAGGCCCGGTGCATGAAATTTGTGCATAGGGGTAGGGGGTTGTGTCCCTCAGCCCAGCCTGCACCCTCTTCAATCTGGGACCCCTCGAGGGATGTCCGACATCCCTCTCACAATCCAGGACTTCTGGCTCCCAACTGCTCACCTGCCTGCCTGCCTGATTGCCCCTAACCACTACTGCCTGCCACCCTGATCACCCCCTAACCATTCCCCAGCCAGCCTGATCAATACCTAACTGCTCCCCTGCTGGCCCAATTTCCCCTAACTGCCCTCGCCTGCCAGCCTGGTTTCCCCTAACTGTCCTCCCCTGCAGGCCTGGTCACCCCCAACTGCCCTCCCCTGCTGGCCCAGTAACCCCTAACTGCCCTCCCCTTCAGGCCTGATCACCCCTAACTGCCCTCCCTTGTAGGCCTGGTCCCTCCCAACTGCCCTCCCCTGCTGGCCTGATCACCCACAACTGCCCTCCTCTGCTGGCCATCTTGTGTCCACATTTTGTGGTGGCCATCTTTGACCATATGTGGGAGGCCATCTTGTGTGTTGGAGTGATGGTCAATTTGCATATTACTATTTTATTAGATAGGATGTTTCTCTATTTTTTCATAGTGCCTAGAAAAGGGCTGAAAACATATTTTAAAAATTGAATACATACTGACAGATCAACTGACAGGTTGAGAAATTTGACAGTAAAAATGTGCCCACTCATCATTTCCACTTCTGGCTCCGAGTTGGAGGCAGAGAAGAAAAGTGCTCTCGGCATGGCTCATAGGGGAGACTCTCCCAACAGGATTGTACAGATTGGAATTGACACATAGACGTAAACTTGCCAGACTCACCCCATAGGCACCTGGTTAACCAACAGGCCAGGAAGCATCTCTAGAAGGAAGACTTAAGGGATCCAGGGAAGTGGGAAGCAGTTCACTGAAGTTCCTGGCATCTGCCTGAGGGCACAGCTGGAGATATTAATAATCATTTCTCTCATCAGACTGCTGAAAATGAGTGCAGAGTGAGAGAGGAAAAAACAAGTGTTTTGCAGCCTCCTGTTTGAATTAATTTCTTCTGACAACTGCTGATTTGGGTTTGTGATTTGATCTTCCATATGTCTAGCTCTATTGGTCAATTAAGTGTAGTGGGTGATTGGGGGAAGCAGTGATGCTCAGCTTGATTATGGGAGGAAGCATCACACAACATTTAGAACATGCAAAGCAGCCCAGTGAGCTTGACTAAAATAGGGCCAAGCAGAGAAAGGGTAGTGCCCAATGCTGGCAGGAGGGTCAGGGGAGAGTTACTGAAACTCAGCTCTCAGTGCACGAATCAAGGAAGCTGGATGTCAGATTCAGCTTCTCATGAGCAATAAACAAGGTCTGGAGAATTATGCCAAGAATCTGAGGCTGGTGCAAAAGTCAGTACCCTATACACCAGTTCACATCTTATCTTTGAAATTGTCCAATTAATAAATCACTTTTCATTAAATGTTAGAAAATTAAAAGCAGGAAATAAAGTTGTAGTTAACTTAGTTCAAGTTATACCTTTAAAGAGATCATCTAAAAGAGAGTCAAGAAATGGGGCAGAACACGTTAGAGGAAAACAACAGAGATGCAGTATAACATGCACATTACGACGCAGTAATGAAAACACTCAGGAACTTTGAGTTCTAGTCCTACCTCTGCTAAAGGCTTGTTGATTACTTTGCAGCAAGATGTTTTTTTCATCATTGTCACTTCCCCATTTTCAAGGAGGCTGATGGAGGCAGAGGCACTTTTGTAGTCTTACAAATACACAATCAAACTTTATCTAACCGTTCAAAAGAATGTTTTGACTGAAGTGATGACAGCCTAAAATCGCTTATGAATTTAATACTGAAGTACCTCATGTGACTAGTGAAAAGAATAGCTAATAAAAATGACTATACACCATTTTAGAAAAGAAAGTTCTGTATCAATGCATAATAATCATCATAGCAGGCAACAAGCTCATTTCACAGTAACATTATGTCAAGAAGCAGCTATGATTTCCAGGATGTAGTCACATACATCTAATACCATAGCATAGTAGTACTCTTTTTTATTCTGAAAAAGACAGATCTTTTAGCATTAATTCCCAGTAATTACCTAAACTCTGAAAGAAAGGGAGAGGGCTGATATTTGAATAACAAATACTTACAATTTATGAAGTAACACAGTAAATGTTTCAGTTGTTAAAAATAAATGTAAAAGCATAACCTGGATCGAAACTAGGTAGGTGTACTCTTACTTGATAGAATAACCATCTAAGAGTATTAACATAGGGATTTTTAACATTCTAAAGGAAAGTCTAATAGACAACTAAAGGCTGCATTCTAGTCACTATTCTATACAACATATTTATTATGATTAAAGAGCTGTTTGCATCATCCTTTCCTAATGGAATGTTAAGGAGAAAGCTAAGGCATAATAGAAACAAGATACAAAACAAACTTTAAGTCTTGTTGAACAAGTCAACAAAAGAAAACCTAGCATGGACAAATATATACTTTTTCACATTGGTCCACCACTTTCCCATAATAACCAACTGGTGAATGCAATTTTACTGTACTACATCTTAGTCATTGTAATGGACTACATGCCTCATTAGGATTCAACAATGTGTTGATGCTGCCAAAAATACCCATGCATTCTCAAGCTTCATATAAGCAGAATTGCTTGAACAGGGTGGTTATATATCAGCTCTAGCTCATGATTATCATTGCATAGATCATATTGCAATATATTTTTTAACTCTAGTCACTACACTTAAAGATGTTGACATATTTTAGGTCAAGTGAAGAGCATCTAGAATGGTAGAGAACACATGGAACACTGCCAGTTGAAAAAAAATTGAAGGAAGTGAATCACAGGAGTTCAAGTTGAAGGCAAACAATGACAAGATAATCAGGTTAACTATTGTAAAGGATTTTTAATGGGGAAAGATTTAGGCTTATTCTCAGTGGGTCAACAAGAAAAATCAATCGGTAGATATTTCAAAGATATAGACTTTGGCCCAAATAAAGAGATCTTTTAACAATTAGAATAATGTTCTTAATAAATAGTGAGTTCTCTGACATTAGAAGGGGCTCAAAACTATGCAAAAACCCACACCGTAAAAGATATTTGTGTGCCAATTAAGCATCTGGACTAAATGACTTCGGCGATCACATCTAATTCTACAACTCCTTGATTCTATCACAATAGGAGAATTAAATAACTATTTATTGCATGTCTATGAAAACATGCTAAATATTGTAATATATAATTCTCCTGGTTAACTATTAATATGGGAAGTATAACATTCATAGAGTTAATATAAATAAATTTTATAACTATATGGTAGAATGAATAAAATATAGACAAAGGGATTTACTATTCCACTTTACTATAACCTGAGGTAAGTGTATTTAGAATAATTCCGAGTTTTGATACATTGACCAAGACACCCCCAATTTCACAAAGCACTAAAAGTAATGGAATAAATAGTTGGGCTCAAACTTGACAATCATGGTTAACTTTATTAATTGTGTAGATTTTTTATGTGTTGGCACAAATTATCTCATGCTGAATTGATTCTTGCAGGACTCTCCAAGGTAATCAGATTTTGTATTAATATTTTTTCTTACCCTAAGGAGTTGAATTACAAATTCACTCACACCTCTCACTTCACAAGTGAAATCACGACTTTAACTCAACTTATTTAAAAGTTTTGAAAAAATCATATAATTGTGTTTTTTAATGTACTTAATCTCTCTCTCTCCTTCTCTCTCTCTCTCTCTCTCTCTCTCTCTCTCTCTCTCTCTCTCTCTCTCTCTCTCTCTCTCTCTCTTCTTTCCCCTCTCCCCTTCATTCCCTCCCTCATTCTTCCCTCCCTCATTCCCTACCTCTCTACTTTCCCTGCAGAGTAAGATACCCTGTATCTATGTAAATCAGTTAGACTTCTGCCTGGGACACAGATCAAATGTTGTAAGTTAAATAAAAATAGATAATTTTTTTTTTCATGTTTGCTTGAAGGAAATCTGACTTTGGGTTTCCTTTATTAAGAAGCTATGTTCATTCACCCTTCAAGAGGAAAAAATCCAGTCAAAACCTTCTTTGACTAAACAATTTTTTCCCCTCTAATAATTAGCCTCACTTGCATGTGAACCACATGACTGTACTTAATAGTAGTAAATAAAGCCCCATATACCTATCTTTCCATTTCTGTCAGTCATGCTGCCCCAAACCAAACAGAAGTCAGTCACTGATTGGCTGTATACAGGGTACACTCTGCAATCCCTTGTACTTTGATGCTAGCACCACTGCAGCAGGCCTTCAAAATTGGCCCTGTCACTTTAAATATAATAGACAATAAATCATCCCTCAGAGGCAGCCCCTAAAGAAAACAGGGAAAAAAATAGAAATAGCATTTAAAAGCCCTTTTCTATTACAGTACCTCTAGGGAGCTTTCAAAATTGGAGCTCTTTTAAAGTGACTTTTATGCTTTGGGGGCTTTTAAAAATGCTTCTAGAATTAACCTTGCAATTCTATGGCCAAATCTTCCATTAGATCCCTTAATTTGAGGTCTTTGTTATACAAGTCCTATTTGCTCATCTTCTCTGTTCCGATGTCCTTGGTACCCTATTACCAATCAACCACTTTCTCAATTTTTTATATGTTCTATGTATTTCTCCCTCCTGCTTCTTCATCTTTTTGCCAGTATTTCTTACTAGGACTTTTTTTTTTTTTAACATCTTCCTTTTCTTTTTTATTCATCAAATCTACTCTTAGTTATCTCCTCTGAGATACACTTTGGTCTTGTGTATACAGATAATCCTAATTAGGTAAACATGCAGATAATCTAGAATTTTCCAGTTGTTGGAATGCTGCCACCTTTCTCCTTCAAAGAATAATATTTCATGGCGCAGCTGAACTCCATCCATCCCTTTATCATAAGCTTCCCCTCTCTTGTACTTCTTGCCCTTTCTAGTTGATAAAAGAAGAACACCAGCAAAACAAAGAAATCTGAATTGTTTTGATTTGAAAAAAAAATATTAAAATCCTGAAAGGAGTAGATAATAGATATAAACATAAAACATAGGCTAATATGAAGGGACAATGTTGACTTTAAGAACAAGTGATCCAAAGTCACAGCCCAACTATTGTGTAACCAGTACTCAGGCATACTGATTCATGTCCATATAGTATTATGTGGCCCAATAAAACAGTACGACTCAATGGTCATTAAAAATTTATGCTGAATAAAACATTTTTTCTTAATATTGAAAAACATGCATATGAGGTAAATAATAGGACATAGGACAACAACTGCTTCTGGACAATAGTACTACATCTCTTCTTAGACCCCCCACTCTGTAAAGAAAGGGAGGAGAAATCCAAGTTGATATGAGATGGAATCTTTTGATAAATTGGAAAGGCTGAAGTATGAAGCAAAAAGCAGTGAAAAAAAGATTATCTGACATTTTCTGGATTTATAGACTTCCCGGACTCCTTACTGGCCATTCATCTCATCTGGCCTGCTAGAGTTGCTCCAGCCACCCTCTGGGTGAGTGCTTATTACCAACAAGGTAGCAATCAAATTATTGTAGGGAATTTATCACGTGAGATAAATAAAAGTTGTCTGTGTCTGTGTCTCATTGTGCTTTCACTGGAGCATAAGTCTCAGGAAATGTTCTGCAGACCAGCAGTGTGTTCAACACTGCATGCCTAACCCCTGTGAAACCACTGGGAAATCCTATGGTACACTCAGCACTCACCCATAGCCATGACATTCTTAGTTTAAGTGAAACACATAATTCTTGGAAACCTTTTGGAAAGCCTAGATGAGGTACTTACCTAAAAGAAGATCCCATTATGAGAACCATTTTGGAATTTTGAAGGTTGTCAGGATTATTAAACCAAGGAATTAAATGAAGAAAAATAGTTCAGAAGGAAAATTGCACGTTTGTATAAATGATGTCCACTACTAAGAGAGAAATGACCAGCAGATCACAGTCATTAAAAATGATTCATCTGGGTGGGGGATGTAGAAAAGAGTGAAGAGGGAATAAATGGTGATGGAAGTAGACTTGAATCGAGATAGTGAACAGACAATATAATATACAGATGATGTACTATAGAATTGTACACATGAAACCTATATCATTTTATTAACCAATGTCATCCCAAGAAATTCAATGAAAAAGAAACCTTAAAAAAAAATGACCCATCGGTGGAAAGCAAATTACCTACTGGGGAATGAAAGCTGGAAAAAAAAAAAAAATCAAAGAGGTAGAGGTCATGTTTTATTTCACTTGTAGCGCTTTTCAAATTCAGCCCTAACCAAACCTGATTAAAGTAAATTCCGTTTTTACAGCCTGTGGAGTCTATAAGATTATGGTGTTAATGGAAGTGCGATTCGATCCGTCAGTAATGGTGCATGTCGGGACCCTGGCGCCTCTGACAAGTCCATTTTTTAAGACGTATTTATTGTTTTTTCCCCTCCCTTCTGTTCTCTGCATTGCGGGGTTTAATTGAACAGTTTAAAGTGATTCTTCTTCAAGGCCCATTAATTGATTTTATTTGTGTATTCTCTAGGGGTCAAATAAAAGGGAAAAAAAAACAATGAAATTGCAGCCTTGGGTTTCACTGTCATATTCTCCCTGGCAATTCATAGCTATAATTTTTTTTTGTTTCTTTTCTCTGTCTCAGTCTTTTTTCTTATGATTTTTACAATGTGCAATGTTATATGTTTGTTTTGTTTTATATCAATGATATTTCCAATTCTGATATAGGTTCGCATTGAAGAAAATAATAAAATGTACACAAATATGATAAATTATGTAGTATCTAGGGTTTCCTCATAATAAACCCTATTGAAGGGGGATGATTTCAGTGAAATACTCATAAAACTTTATATTCTTATGATATCATTTTCTGTCTTAATAGATAAAATATCATGAGTCTGAGGTCATTATATGAATAAACCTATAGGCGTGTTCATATTTACTCATAGAACCCACTGCCAGACATGAATGGTCTTAGGTCTGTTAAGAACTAAGATGAGCCCTAGCCAGTTTTGCTCAGTGGGTACAGCATTGGCATTGAAAGGTCCCAGCTTTGATTCCAGTCAAGGACACATGCTCACGTTGTTGGCTCAATCCCCAGTGGGGGTGTGCAGGAGGCATCCAATCAATGATTCTCTCTCATCATTGATGTTTCTATCTTTCTCTCCCTCTCCCTTCCTCCCTGAGATGAATAAAATATATTAAAAAAAAGAACTAAGATGATATATGGATTGCAAAATAGTATACTCAAGATGTGGAAATTGTAGATAGAAATTGAAGTTCTGGCAAGGGAAGAAGCAATACATGTGTGCACACATCATAAAACATACCTACAGAAGATTTCCCCTATGATGTCACAATGTCTTATGTCACACTATTATGAAACAAAATAGAATCTGTACTATTTTTGTAAGCCCAGACAGTGTGGTTCAGTGGTTGATCATTGACCCATGAACCAGGAAGTTACCAGTTCGCTTCTCTGTCAGGGCATGTACTTACTGGGTTGCAGGCTCTATCCCTGGTGGGTGCATGCAGGAGGCAGCCAATCAATGTTTCTTATCAATGTTTCTCTCTATATATCCCTCTCCCTTACTTTCTCTAAAATAAAAGAAAACATATTTTAAAAGATAAAAATATCATAAAGTCATTGAGAGGACGGGTATATATATTTTTGCCCCTGCTTTCCCGGAGTAGGCCCTAAACAAGCACTAGTTGAATGACTGAATAAGACATCTACCCTATTACTGTTATACTGTCCCTGCTTTGGGCTTCATTTGCAGACCAGTCCTTTGTGGGCACCAGGCTGACAAGGCTCTCATAAAAGATGGGAAAGTGACAGGGCAAGTAAACACCATGAAACATCAGAACGTTTACTTGTGAGGTGGTTAGAGTGTAGAGAATTTTTCCAACATGGAGGGAAAAAAAAGAAAATACTGCCTTCCACTTCTGATGTTGCTTACAAATTCACTTTGAATCAGACAAGATAGTTGTAAAGGGAGGTGATACCCTCTTTTTCACAAACCATCTGTATTTTCATTTTTGTAATTTTCTACTGAGATATCAACATGAAAATAGAAGATAACCTCTCTGGAAGCAACCTAACCCCAGGAAAAGCACATACAGGCACAGAAAAATATAAACAGACTCATTTTCACATAAGAAGAGGAGTTCTATATGGTATTACTTTGGTCTGATTTTATGACTGGTTTCCACTGAAGCCTTTTCTCATTAGAGTACATAATCTTTTACATGCATTTATGAGTAATTTCAATGAACACAATCTTCTTCCTGTTGTACCTGGTCTACCTAAATGGTCAAGTTTATAGGTAGATTGAGAATCTAGACTTTTCCCACCAAATTAAGGAATTCATCTAAAGTGCTCATTAACATCTATATGGATGCTGCCTAAATTTGTTCTAAAACTCTGTCGGAGGGCCCATGTTGATCTGCTCAACTTGGTCAGACTTCATTCTAACTCTCATTTAAATGATTTCAACTCAACCTAGACCTATCTGATCCATGAAAACCAAAGGTTCATTTTCCAGTACTTTCATCCAAAAAGAAAAAATACATCATAGTCTTGCAAACTAATATATTGTTATGAAATTATACATGCACAAACTCAGCAACATTAAACCTCCTCAATAATGCAGTGGATGCTAAGGTATCCATGACCCAACTTCATTTTGCTGCTCTCAGCAAAAAGCAGGCAGCATGACTAGTACCTAAATCAATACTAACTGTATTAATAAGAGCAAAATGCACATGTGAGCATGGATTTTTCTCCCTCAATCACTCCAGGTCCAAACCTCTTCTTTGATTTTTGCTTTATTCTTGAATGACCATCAAAGACAGTGTGCTTTGGCCTCTAAGCTAGACATTGTCAAGCCAAAATGTGGGTGTCCAGATCAGAAGAAATTGCCGAACAAACCTGAGGGGTTTGTCAAGGCCTGGAAATGGTGCAAGTCAGATGATTGTATTTCCATTCCATAATTGGGAGAGCCTGTCACAACATTGCTGGAGCAGGCAGCTGCTCTCCACTGAGCTAATTCCACCTGATCTATTTAATATTATAATGAATTTAAAGCCAGAAGCCAAAGAGCACAGTTTATGGGTAAACCTGCATTTGCAGAAAAATGACAGGATACTTTTCTAGTGACAAAACATTAATTTAGAGAAGGGTGCTAACAGAATTACTCCATCCTTCATTTGGGTTGCTGTTTTTATCTTCTTCAAGGGAACAGGTTTAATAAGGTCTGATTTTTGTCTTCTCTCCTCAATAAGAATTCTTAGAAATCAGAAGTGAAGTTAGATATTGTTGTGAGCTGCACTGTATCCCATAACCCAAATTCATACATTGATGCTCTAACTCCCAGTATCTATGTTGTGACTGTATTGGAGATAGGGTCTATAAAGAGCTGGTTAAGCTAAAGTGGGGCTGTTGTAGTGGGCTGTAATTCAAATCCACTGGTGTCCTTATGACAAAAAGAAATCTGGATATACAAAGAGACACCAGGGAAGCACACGCATTGAAGGAAAGGCCATGTGCGGACACAGGTAGAAGGCAGATGCCTGCAAACCAAGGAGAGAGGCCTCAGCAAACCCATATGGTATTATCAAGTGCAACCCAATGTGTAAGACTCTCCTCTAAAGAATCCCTTAAGCCAGTGGTCGGCAAACTGCGGCTTGCGAGCCACATGCGGCTCTTTGGCCCCTTGAGTGTGGCTCTTCCACAAAATACCACAGCCTGGGCTAGTCTGTTTTGAAGAAGTGGCATTAGAAGAAGTTTAAGTTTAAAAAATTTGGCTCTCAAAATAAATTTCAATCGTTGTACTGTTGATATTTGGCTCTGTTGACTAATGAGTTTGCTGACCACTGCCTTAACCTTACGCCAGAATATATCCAGGGAGGTATTTTTCTAATACAAGGCAACCAACTTCATTTAAAATATCATTTTTTGGAAAGTTTTGTGTACTGAATCAGATGATCCTCCTTATAATTGCCACCCCATTGCCCCAATTCTGTACTCTTCATTCAGAACCAAATCAAATGTCTTAGTGGTGAGCTTTTCAGTTAAATGAAGGCAGCCCTCATGCCTCTATGTTCCTTTCTTAAATCTTCTCTTTCAAGTGAAACCTTTGTCAGTGCTCTCACATAGTCCCCATATGCCATTGATCTGAATGCATTCTGTAGAATTTCTGTCCTCCTTTAAGTTCCTTCCATGGGGCCATTGCTTCTATTAAAATGAGAAATAGCTAAAGTTATCAACACAGATGTTATCCAGAAGTGTAATGTGGTTTAGCTCTCATTCCAATAAGAACCATATTTTAGGATACTCTCCAATAGGAAAGGAAGATACAAAAAGATATTTCAGTTCTGGTATAAAATGGGCATGTGGTAAGGATCCTAAGGGGACCCTAGCAACTTCTAAGTGAGACACAAGGAAACAGAAGAGTACTGACTTACTGTCTCATCTGGATATGTTTAGAAGGCATTATTATAAATGTTCTTAAGAAATATTCTCAGTATTACATCTTATTAATATACACATTGATGTATAACATATACATAAATATATAGAGAGAGAGAGCATTTTCTCCAAACACTCAGAAATACTCAAATCAAAAAACAGCAGTTCATAGAGACAAAAAGCAGACTAGTGATTACCAAGTGCTGGTTTGGGGAGTTGTTGTTTAGTATGTATAGAGTTTCAATTTTGCAAAATGTAAAACTTCTGAAGATGTGATACACAACAACGTGAATACACTTAACACAGAACTGTATATTTAAAATGGTTAAGATGGTAAATTTTATGTTATATATTTATCACCACAATTAAATGTATATATTCTGAAGTATGGGATGGAATCCTAGGAATTCTGGCTTTACTAAAGTTTCCTATATAAAAAAAGATAATTATTTAAAAACCTGTGGTCTAGTATTTTAGAAGAAAAATTTATTTTTTTCACCTATATCTACTATTGATGTTGCCTGAGACTGGGTGGTACTCAGAATTGTCTGTATCTATGTTTATATTTCCCTGTAGCTAATGGAGAGCCATGGATGAATTCATGTGTTAACTGTAGAGTGGAGCCTTGATGGCTGGAAGGCCTTTTATATTTCCCTTCCTTCCTTGTCTTTCTGTGTGATTTACTGCTCATATATTCTTCCACCAGGAGAAAGGTTGAGCAAAAATAAATTGATATTTTTCCTTGTAAAAAACAAACCCAAAAAACAAACAACAACAAAAAAAAACAACAGCAGTGAACAAGTTTCTGGAGCACACCACGGATGAGGATTACTATACATATTTGTTAAGCTTAAATACGCCTCTCAGTTGAGTCTGAAATTTGCAGCTTAGGAAGAAATGGTCAGAAACAACTCAGCCCTTGGGCATAGGTACATGAACAGAGTTACCAAAATAGAATAAACCAGAGTGTATTTTTGTTTCCATCTGCTGATGTGCACACTGTTAGGCAATATCAAACTTCAAAGGACTGCCATGCTTGCCCAATAGGTTTTGAAAGCAGAACATAATTAAAAGGCTTTTTCCCCTGAACACCTTGCCTCCTTAAAATGTCGGATATAAGATCCAGTTGGCATGCAAGCAGGACCCAGGTACACCATAGTCCATCATTTCGACTTTCAACAGTTTTCCTATTATATAAACATAGCAAACATATCTGGAGGCTAAGGCAGGGCTATAAAAATGTTTGGCACATGCAAGGGAATTTGAGAGCTAGCTTAGAGGCACAGTAAATAACAGAAACATTAGTTATTTCAGTTACTGGAAAAAGGGTAACCCATGGCTTATTTTCCCCCAGCCCCTATTTTCTCCAGTCTACTCTAGGCATAATCTCTAGAGAATTATTAGGCCTGATATATTTGAGAAAGTTCCTCAGAGATGAAATGACAGTATAGTAATACCTTTCAAATTCCATGCTAAAGACAGAGATCTATATTTTTGTGTTGCCATTCACTATGGAATGGACTCCCCTTAATTCCAAATTATTTTGCAGTTAGCATTTTAGCTGCCAGAAGGTAATGTCAAAAAAGACAGACCACTTAATGAAAAAGAAAAGTTAATGAACTAACAAGGGAGCCATAATTACTCCACAAATCAAGGGAAAGATGGAATGGTTTCCAAGGAGGAAAATAGATGTATCAAAATGTTTTTCCTAGAAACTCAAAGCAGTGTGTTTGAAAGACTAAACTTTGGGGGTGGGGTTAAGATGGAATGACTGATGATCACATTACTACCTATAACCTCAGAACAATTACATATCACATTGTGTTCCTGAGTAGAGAAGTAACAAGAAAAAAAGACAAAAAAATGTCTATTCTTCTCCATCAGGTGAATGGCTTTCCTGCCATATGGCATTAGGTGATACAAAGCTGATGCCAGTGACTTGGGAGCCCATTGTGTGTGTGTGGGGGGGGGGGGGCTTTTGGAGGAAGCATGCATGCCTGACACCTGTCACAAAACTCAAACACCGTGTTGGCATATTTACAGCTAAATTAGAATGATTTAACCTTCATTAGCCCCTACCTGTGTTGATGAAGGTACAGAGAGTAATTTAGAAAATTCTGGGAGGGAGGAGGCCTTGATTCTAGAATTGGTGGGGTTTTTGGGAGTGGACCAAACACTGCTGTCTCACACTTCCATGCTGTCAGGCTTGCTGCCCCAAATCCTATTTATTTGGAGACGGTGAACCTGAAGTCAAGGATACCTCATGCTCTCATGTTTCCCGTAGAAAAATAAGATGAACTGTCATTTGACAGGTTTTTTTATTATTTTTTTATAAAAATGAGCAGTCTAGGATTTATGGGGCAAATAAATGTTGTGCCAGAACAGCTGGCAAGCGTGAGTAAGAGCGCAAACCGCTGATAAGTTATCTGCAACCTCCCACACACATACTGTGAGCTGCAACTCAATAAGTGGATGATTACAGAGGTTATGAGAAAAGTAGAAATAAATACAGTGAAGTTTAAAGAACACCTGGTATGAAAGATACCTTGGTTTCCAACAGAGACCTCTGTTTCCTGGGAGGAAGTTTAGAGTAGGGGTTAGGAGGGCAGGCTCTAAAGATTGACAGCCTGGGTTCATAATTTCATATAATCAGTTATGAGCTGTGGAGCTGGAACAAGTCACTAAGCCACTCTAAGCCAGAATGCCCTTATCTATACAAAAGGTTTACACTATTTCCTGCCTCATAGGGTTATTAGAGAGAAATAAATAAGTTACTTCTCCTAAAACACTCCATGGCAGTGTGTATGTAATGCATAGTACGTGCTTAATAAATACCAGACATTAATTGTTTCATTAGTAGTGCCTCTGGTTTGGCATATTCTGATATATGATGCCCCTGACTATTTTGTTGTCCCAAATGCTATCCATTTTAATTGAAGGCAGAGCAGCTACTAAATGTGGAGCCCATGGGGAATCATCATAGAATATACTATGGTTTTATTGTTAATACTCTAGGTGGAAATATTTCTTTATAAAAAAAAAACACACAAAAGAACAGGTTCCTGGAATGGTTTCACCATTACCTTATTTCATTTCTAGGGACTAATGCAAATACGTAGAACTTACATATGTTTTTGAATATTCTACACACAAAAAAGGACAGCGGAGCTAATCTGACTTATTTCGTTTCGTTAACCTTTTTGTGTGGTCCCATTGGAGTCATGCTTTCTCCAGGTCTGTGAGAACATTGCATTGCTGACTTGAACTTTTATGAAAGGAGAAAATGTTCTGATAAGAAAATGCAAGTTAAGTTAACAAGTGCTCTGAAAAAAATTATATAGATTCATATACACATTGATTAACTTAATAAGGCATATTAAGAAAACCACATCTAGAAATCCAGTTTTAACCAGAGCTTCAAAGTTCCATGGGATCAGTGACCCAAACTGTATTGTTTACCACCAATGTCTACACATACAGCCTGCCCAATAATAACAGGCAAATTGCTGACTTCTCTATGTGTGTGTGCACGTGATATTTAGACTCCATTCATAAAGTTTACTTTGTCATATTTACAATATGCTCCACTAATAGCCACTATTTTGATGAACCACCGTATGTCAGATGCTTTAAAGATACTATTCTTTATCTGTTTTTACAGGTGACAAAAAATTAAAGGTCCAGTGAGTAGGAGTTGGTTGAGTTCAAGGCTGCATAACTAAAAAGAGCTAGAATCAGATGTGAAACTCAATATCCCAATCTCTGTTCATCACTCCATGATACTTTCTGACTTGTTCATGTTTCAGCTCCTCTGTGCCAAGATAGGTGGCATGAGTTAAGGTGTACATAATTGCCTCTTCTATATGTTATTTTTATCCCTAGGAAAACATTAGTTATGCAATAGGAAGCACTAATTATTCCCTTTGCATACCCCATTAAATAAAGTTTAATGCTAGTATGTAGCATAGGTAATTCTCCTTTAATGAAATAAGTGCTTTTATATTTAATGAGTTCCCAGGAATATTTTTACTATTTATTATGTGTTTAGTTTGACAATTTTTGCATAGCCCTTCACTCAGCTATATTAGCTTGGCCAAAACAGTTAAAATTACTATTTATGAACTCTGTTGCAACATTCACCCTGAAAGCCAATGGTTTTCAGCTGTAATGGATCTTTATTTTCATAACGTTTTATCACTCTAAGACATATTATTAATAAATTATTATTTCTCCCTGTTGGAAAAAAAGCCAGCATTCGTTTGATGTGCATAGGTAAATATTATTGGGTTTAATATGTAAATAAGGAGGGTTTACCCACCCTTTTAATTATGAGGACATTTGGAATTCAGTGGTACAGAAACCCATCTGCAGTCCTGTTCAAAGAGAATTGTTTTAGGTGGCTTGTGGCTGTTAAACCTGAATCAGACAGTAAAATCTTCATTCATTTTTGGTTGCAGTAAAGGCCAAATGGAAGTCCATTTTCTGAAAATAGCCACATAGTTAAAATTCTCCCAGTAAGAATAACAACACCCAGTAAAACGAAAACTTTTCTGGAAAAGTGTCTCTAACCTTACATATATGAAATATACCAATAGTTTCTCAATATAAATATTAATGAATTTGTGATCTCCCATAAGATAAACTAGGTATATAAGGGACTGACTTCATTTAAGTAATCATCACATATTAAGAAAATTTGCTGTTAATGAAAACTTAAACACAAAATGTATAACATGAATTCAAAAATAGTAATAGCAATAATCTTATCTTCAATTTCTTGGTACTAGTAGCTTACTGTGTGATGAGTCCTATGCTGAGTGATTTATATTCATTAATTCATTTATCTATAGTTTATTCCCACAAGGCAGATAATATTCATATCTCCAAATAACTCTGTCTCAGATCAACACACATTAGAATCAGCAAGGTAAACAACTTTACTAAAATCACAGAGTTAGTATGTGACACATACATGCCTCTGACTCCAGGGTATGTAAATTCTTCATCTACAAGCATTATTAAGTGGTACATATGGGTAGGTAAACTCTTTTATGTATGTATGTATGAATGTATGTAATTTTATTTATTTTTAAATTTACTTTTAGAGGCAGAGGAAGGGGAAGGAAGAGAGGAAAAAAACATAAATGTGAGAGAAAAGCATCTATTGGCTGCCTCTTGGATGCCCCCTACAGGAAATCTAACTGGAAACCCAGGCATTACCCTGACTGGGAATCTAATCACAGCCTTTTGGTATTCAGGATAATGACCAACCAATTGAGCCACACTGGCCAGGGCAGGGCATGCAAACCCTTAGTCCACATGCATTATTAAATAGTACAGGTCAATGATTTGGATTCCAAACTCCAGCCTTAGGACAGGTGCTAATTCTTAAACTTTCAGCAGTGTTCAGGTAAATGAGGAAAAAAAAAAGGATAAAATTGAAACATTTCAAAAAGCTAAACTTTTTTTTAATTATAAAGAGATATACTGCTTTCATGTTTATTTTCTTTTGAAATAATGGTGATTATATCTGGTAATCTAGTTTCATTTTTTAAAATATACATATTTGAAAAATTTAAAATATTGAAAATCAAATGGCATTCACGTTAACAAACATACTTGCAGGAGTAAAAGGGGGAAAGGATCTTCAAGGCACTTCTGTGAATTGGACAGGCCTGAGCTGGTGTCTGAATGAAGGATCCCTTAAAAATGCTCAAGGATGATAATGTTAAAAGATCAGCCAGAAGAGAAGAAGGTAGCCTTGTAAACAATGGTTTGGATGTGGGAATAGCAAAAATTGTTAGGAGCCTAAGTAATTTGGAAAATTCAGAGAACTAGCAAACTCTGAGGGAGTCAGAGCTATATTATTTGGAGATACGGTGGGTTAATTAATAACTCGTTTTTGAACATGTTGAGTTTGTGTTGAAGGATTCAGGTGGGAGTATATCTAGCAAGCAATGCAAGGAACACTGGTGACCAGATCAGATAAAAACTGAATTATTCAAGGTGAGCAATGTGGTCTGTCTCCAAAGCAAGTTGAAGGGTCGGCCTTGACACTTGTACCCTGTGCTTCACCTCCTTGGAGAATGAATTTAGGTGAAATTGTCACTACTGCATTGGCTTGGAGTGGGGCACATCCTTCCCTTCTCATTCTAGCCTGAGACTTAATGCACATTTTTTCTCTGAATTTTCAATTCAGAGTTAAGATCAGGCTGGTCTATTCCTAAAGGATTAAAGGCTCAGGGTAACAAAAGGGAAATTAACACAAAGTATATAACATATAATTAGATCAATGACTTTTCAACCTCTTTTGGGCATCTTTGGGAATCTGATAAATCTCCTTCTATATACACACAATTTTGTACTGCTGTGGAGAAAGACCTCCAGCACACGTAGACTCCTCAAACGTCAAAGCCAGGAGAGAAAAAGAAACTTCAGAGATTTAGGAAGGAACATCTTAGGCTGTGTAAGGCCCATTTTTATCTGTGTATGATTGGCCCAGGGAATATACATTCCCTTCAGTGATATTTAACTTTTTTCCCTCCTCTGATATAGGGGTCAAATCTTAGTTTATGACTCCCAAAGGTCAATCATTGAAAATACAACACAATAAATTTAAAGTAGGTACAAGAAACACACGTGTGTAGTACAAGAGTGTACTTTCATCTTAGAAATAGCCTTATTAAAACAGGGCTCAGTGACACCCCTTCCCCCGAATCACAAAGGCCATAACAACTCAGAATATATTCAAATTAATGCCAGTCCAAAATTTTACTTTCATAGTGCTGACTAGTACTATTGTTCTGTACTGATTCTTTTTTTCTGAGGGAGAAAAAAAGAAGAGCTTACACTGACAAATTCAAAATGTATTAAAAGCCCTCCTTCCCAACATCTCTCTCCCCAAAGCTCCTCAATTTCCTCTTATTTCATTCATGCTCTCTCCTCCAGCCTCACCCTGTCTTTCCTTAGTGTCTGCATGTTGTTTCCTATGAAGAGATATCTAGTTATTCCCCCCTGGAGATAGGCAGCTTCACCCATATTCTGAATACTTCACACAGTCCCTGGCACTTAATAATTTTTAAGTGTATATTTGTTGAATAAATGAATTGAAAAGTTCTGATTGGATTTCAGTTGGAGTTAAGCATTAGAAACATTAATTGGAGAAGATCCCTGAGTGCCAGAATGCCAAAGAACCACATACAACACACTGTGTGAAGCTCTCCTTGATATTACTAAGAAGGCATACCTAAGGAAAGATTATTACAAGAAAGGTATATAGGGCAAAAAAAATCAGTTGTGCCACACTTGGACCTTAGAGAAAAAAGGAAAAAAAATATCATGAGAAATTAGCAATTGGAAAATAATTTAAATACAAACAGACCATAAGGAGAAATAATCCAGGAGAAGAGGATTAAAGAGGAAATGTTCAAGGTCAATAGCATATCACTAATCCTTCAATCAGTGTTTAATCAAATGGAAGAATTTTATTTCAACCTTTATAATCAAAGTTTCTTCATCTTGTATGATTGGCAAAGAGGTTGGTAACATTGCTAAATTAGCATCTAAATCTTCTGGTTGATAAGGGCAAAACAATGAAAAATAATCTGACTTTATTCATAGCCTTGAGAAATATTTTGTTTATTTCATATGCATATGTGATTCTAGTGTGTGTGTTTTTAATAGTTCACTTCTAGGTTAACCTATAAGAGTTGTTTTTCAAGAAAGAATGAATTGTTAAATGTCCAAAACTATTCCAGTTGTGAATCTACATTTTAATAGATATTATGAATTAACCTTATAAAGTCCTAGCATTCAATCTGTTGAGGACAAATCTCATTACCAGTAATAATTAACCTGTATTATGAATTAATCATCTGTGAAATTTCAATTAAACTTCTGTTTTTAAAAACATAAAGACATTTTAACCAAATAAGAAATGGTTTTATTGTCCAACATATTTAAATGATTAAGAATTTGCTATTAAATAAACAACACCCTTGTTTCTAAAAAAAGCTTAAGTGAACATTGGATATTATATCTCATTTTATAAAATTACACTAGGGGCCCAGTGCATGAAATTTTTGCACTGGGGAGGGTCCCTCAGCCCAGTCTGCCCCCTCTCACATCCTGGGAGCCCTCAGGGGATGTCCTACTGATGGCTTAGGCCTGCTCCCCATTGGGAGCAGACCTAAGCCGCAGTCTAGCCTCCCTTTTCGGGAGGTGACTGGACTGATCAGGGGAAGGCTCCAGCCTCATCACCCTGCTGCTGCAGCCACTGCCAGTCACCGCAGCTGCCAAGGTGTTTTCATCAACACGGACTCCAGTCCCTTCACCATGAAAAAAATGACAACTTTCTTTAGGCATTTTCAAGATGTGTCTTTCATAGAATATGACATTTCTTTCTTTATTTTTCTTTTTATCCTCACCTGAGGATATGTTTCCATTAATTATTTTTCCTTCCCTCTGATCTCAGGCTTGGCCCCTTCCCAAGCCTAAAGCCTCTGCCTGAGGCTTTAGGCTTGGGAAGGTCTCTCTCCCCCCCCCCCCACCCCCTCTGATCACCAGCTTGGGCCACCCAGGCTTTAGACTTGGGCAAGGGGCCCCTGCCCCTCCCATTTCCAGCTTGGCCCCTTTCCCAAGCCTAAAGCCTCTGCCTGAGGGTTTAGGCTTTGGCAGGGACCCCCCCCCCCCCGCCCCTCTGATTGTGGGCTCAGGCTGCCCAGGCTTTAGGCTTGGGAAGCCCACCCCCCCCCCATCCTTGATGGCTCCTGGCTGCCTAGGAGGTTCCCAGGACCCAGGTATGTATGCAAATTAACTGCCATCTTTGTTGGGTTAATTTGCATACTCACTCTGATTGGCTGTGGGTATAGTGGAGGTACAGTCAATTTACATGTTTCTCTATTATTAGGTAAGATGTCTGATGTTTCAATTAATATAATATGAAAAAGCAGGGACATGTAAGCCTTGAGAGAGAAGAGTTGAAAAGCTGAACTGTGAGTGTGTGTGTGTGTGTGTGTGTGTGTGTGCACGTGCACACGTGTATGCACGTGAATATGTAAGATATTCATTAATGGAAATCAGAAAAGAATTTCAGAAGCTCTCCCAGATTCTGCTGAGAGTAGAGAATAAACTCTTTTATTTATCCTTTTTTTCCCCTTTATTTGAATCACATTCAGGCACAACTTTAAAATTAGTGGTGCCTATGGGTATTATCAAATACTAGAGGCCAGGTAAACAAAATTAGTGCACGAGATGGGGGGAGTTCCATCAGCCCAGATTGCAACCTCTCGCAATCTGGGACCACTTGCTCCTAACTGCTGGCCTGCCTGCCTGCCTGATCGCCCCTAACCACTTTGCCTGCCTGTCTGATTGCCCCTAACTGCCTCTGCCTGCCTGACCACCCCTAACCACTCTGTCTGCCTGCCTGATGCTCCTAACCCCACTGCCTGTCTGCCTGATAGCCCCTAACTGCTTGCCTGCCTGCCTGATCATCCCTCACGACCTCTGGCTATGCCCATGCTGCTGCGGCTCCATCAGAAAGGATGTCCAGAAAGACATCTGGAAGATCGTTCAGCTGTCCAGTCTAATTAGCACATTATGCTTTTATTATTATAGATGTTAATTTCTTCAAAGATTCCCAACCATGGTATTCTCAAATGAATGCTCACAATAGTAATTATCAAGTGGCCTGATATATAAGAACCAAGATCTTTATTTCAGTCATCTCTTAATAATGAGAAAAGGGGAAAAGAGTTGTTACTGGTTAAAGAAATCCTAAAATACAAATATTAGGAATCCCTCATTTACTTCAGCTAAGCTTTAGACTTCTCTTACTTGATCATTACACATTATTTAGACCCCTAGCAAAGCAGGTCATGGCTGGTTCTCATCTACCTGCAAGGAGTGTCATCTGGTTGTATACAATGAGTTTGCTCACCAGTTTGGATGTAGAGTCAACTTTATTCTGTCTTCCTACAGAATAAAAGTATATATTTAGTCCCAGCTTACATTCCTGCAAATCCTCAAAGAAGATAGCATTAGAGTCTGTAAAAAGATCAATCATAGATGCAATCCACAATTACTCAATAGAAGAAAACAACTCTAACAACACATGGATTATAAATAATAGGTCACCAGAATTATATCCTTGTAACAATAATGTAATAAGTAGATACAGTGTTCATGGAGCATACCAGGCTTGGAAAACTTTCTTAAAATTGTTCTATCAACTTTTTGAAGTGTTTAAACTTTATATGGTTAGTAGTGAGAAAATACTTTTATTTCCTTATTGAGGAGGAAAACAACAAATTTATTCAAAATAAAAAAGAGATAAGAGAGAGGCTCCTCATCCACTATTTTTCTTCACTCCTGCCTCAAATAGTTTTATTAAATGCAGAAAACATTAAAAACCTCTCAGATATACTCTTTCTTCAGATTAAAATTATGAGAAAAATCGGAAACCATCAACTGGTTTACTCAAAAACCTTTTGTCACTTTTCTAAATGTTTGTTAAGATTGAGATCTAGTTAATTCCAACCCTGCAAACAGTTTTTGGTAACACTAATAAATTATACATAAAAAGTCACCGTTTTCCAAAATCACCTTACTGTAAGCATATGATTCTTCAGCTCCTGAACTGAGATTTGGGTTTGGAGCCATCTTCACTTGTATGAGAAAAATGGGTCTATGAATTACCATGAAGCAAATTGAAAAGCACTCTAAAGATTATAAATAAATAAATCTTTCCAAATGCATTGGATATTTGTTGTGGATATCATGAGTTAGTTCTCAAATTGTATTTCGTGTTCTTTCTAGAATACTCTCCTATAATCTCAAGGTGAAAAAGCTATAGACAGCATTTCCTAGACTTTTTTGTAGCTATATTTTTATATGCAATTTAAATTTCTCCAACTGGAGCACTTCAGTTAGATTTAGAAAGCAAAGGAGGAACTGGAGGCATTCCATTGCTTGGTAGCATTATTAGCAGAGGTCCCAGTGTCCAGTTACTAGCATCCTGGGTGTTGTGAAGGTGGGTGAGAAGCGTCCTCCATTTGGAACAGTCTTCTATCAGATGTACAATGGTTCAGGACCAGTCAGCAGCAATGGGAACTTCCTGAAGACATTAACTGCTGGAACTAAAGAGGAGGCACTACTTCCCTTGATGCCATGATTTAATGATATGTCTTTAGGTGTTGTTGTTTTTCCCCCTGCAAATACAGTCTAAAATCTGTTGCTTCAAACCAACTATGGGTTTTGTAAGCCTTCATTTTTTTTATAAAGCACTTTCTGTCTACAAAAGGTCAAGCAGATTCTATTCTCTGCAACTGAATTTGAACAAATAGAATAAAGCTAAAAAATATCCTATATTCAGAACAGCATTCAATAATCTTACCTAATAATAGACAAACATGTAAATTGACTGTACCTTTGCTATGCCCATAGCCAATAAGAGTAACTATGCAAATTAACCCCAAAAAAGATGGTGGTTAATTTGCATACATAGGCGCCCAGCGCCTATGTCCCAGGAACATCCTGGCACCCAGCTCACTGTGAGGTAAGGCCTGGTGCTGGAGCGAACCCCCTGCAATCAATCGTAGGGAGCTGGGGCTCTGCTCCTGCTCCAGGCTGAAAGCGGACCCCCAGCGATCGATCACAGGAAGCTGGGGCTCCGCTCCTGCCCTAGAGGCTTTTGGCCTGGGCAGGGGCAGAGCTGAGGATCAGAGAGAGCTGGAGGGCCCCTGCACAGGCCTAAAACTTTGGCCAGAGGCTTTAGGCCTGGGCAGGGCCCAGCCCGCGATTGGTGTGAACTATAGAGGAAACACCTTTCTGACTGCACATTGGCTAAGCTTCCTGTATGCCACAGGTAATATTCTTAGTAACTTGGGTAATAAGAATCCAAAAAGGTGATCTAGGGTTTTTCCACCACACTTCTGGAGAAAAAAAACGAAGGTCCGCTGCTGGAGGGCTAAGAAATGTCATATCCTGCCCTAGCCAGTTTGACTCAGTGGATAATGCCTTGGCCTGCCAACAGCAGGGTCTGGGTTTGATTCTGATCAAGGCATGTACCTAGGTTGCAGGCTCCTCCCTGGCCGGGGCCCAGATCAGGGCTCATGCAGGAGGCAACCAATCAAAGTGTTCCTCTCATTTTGATGTTGCTCTCTGTCTTTGCCTTTCTCTTCCACATTCACTAAAAGTCAATGGAAACATATCCTCAGGTGAGGATAAAAAAAAAAAAAAAGAAAAAAAATAAAGAAATGCATATCCTATGAAAGACACATCTTGAAAATGCCTAAAGAAAGTTGTCATTTTTTCTTGGTGAAGGGACTGGAGTCCATGTTGATGAAAACACCTTGATGGCTGTGGTGACTGGCAGTGGCTGCAGCAGTGGGGTGATGGGGCTGGAGCCTTCCACTGATCAGCCTGGTTGCCTCCCACAAAGGGAGGCCAGACTGCGGCTTAGGCCTGCTCCCGGTGGGGAGTGGGCCTAAGCCATCAGTAGGACATCCTCTGAGGGCTCCCAGTATGTGAGAGGGGGCAGGATGGGCTGAGGGACCCCCCCCACCCCCAGTGCATGAATTTCATGCACCGGGCCCCTAGTATTATAATAATTTTGTATGGTGGCAGATGGTAATTAGACTTACAGTGGTGATCATTTTGTAATGTATAAAAATATTGAACCACTTTGTTATAAACCTAAATCTAATATACTAGTATATGTCAACTATAATTAAAATTTTAAAACCCTACCTTCAGATTAAAATTATTAATACATTCTTTTAAACTTTTCCTGTTTTGTATCTAGCACCTTGAGCTTTGGTGAAGAAGTTGCCCTTTCTACTCAGAAACTGGTTGGCTTAATTGAGTAATCAATTTGTAATAGTCTTCTCAGGCTAGGTCAGTGGTCGGCAAACTCATTAGTCAACAGAGCCAAATATCAACAGTACAATGATTGAAATTTCTTTTGAGAGCCAAATTTTTTAAACTTAAACTTCTTCTAATGCCATTTCTTTAAAATAGACTGGCCCAGGCCGTGGTATTTTGTAGAAGAGCCACACTCAAGGGGCCAAAAAGCCGCATGTGGCTCGCGAGCCGCAGTTTGCCGACCACAGGGCTAGGTGAATAAATGCCCCGCCTAACTGTTAACCTGGCCATTTAACCAATGTATAAAGTTTTCATGTATGTGGATGTCAGTTTGTTTCCATAATTTTATTTTTTACTTATTTTTTAAGAACTTTATTTAATGTCAAAGTACATGAAATAATAAAAAGAGATTTTGCAAAAGTATATTTAATGAGCTGGAAAAATGTTCTTGATATATCATTCCTTATAAAAAGCAGGATATTAAACATACATGAGAGGTATTCAATTTTTGTAAAAAATGCTTACATATTTATCAAAATGGACTGAAATATACCCAACATATTAACAGTGGTCATTCTTGGGTTATAAGTGATTTTAATTCTCCCATTTCCCCCTAGTAATAAAGTTTTATATTTCTCACACAAAAATGCTGCTAAATCCACTTTCAGCTCAGAGGTAATCAGGAAGAGTCCTTTCACAAAAAAGGCTTAAAAAGTCCCCTCCCAATATCATCACCTGAATATAGAATGCAATTATGACTAAGAACAGAAACAAAAGTCTTGGGCTACACAGATTAGGAGACGGGGCAGACATTTTATATAGTTTTTCTGTATGAAAAACGTGTGCATCCAAATAATAAAGAACACATTTTGAAAAGTGAATAATAATAAAAGTTTTCATAGATCCCAGAGGGAAGACATAGCAGAGCAATGGGCTGCCTAGGCATCTGTACTTAGATGTATCAAGGAACACACGGGTCAAGAGCCAGATCAAGCAGGACAAAATTCTCATGTCTCATCTGATTGCCAATTCTTACTTGTTTCTGAGAGAAAAAAAAAACTACAGTGTCAAAGTCCAAAGATTTTCTTTCCTTGATGTATATACAATTTTAGAGTAAGGAGTGTTTCCAATTCTTCTAACAGTTTCTCAAAAAGTTAGATATTTTTGTGTGGTCTCCAGATGAGTAATAGTCTTAGCATTTTCAACAAAAAATAATTGGAATGATCAGTCTTTGTCTATTAGAATTAAATTTCTTGTATTCAAATTAAACAAAAATGAGGCAAGGAGTCATTAGTTCAAATGCTGTTATAAGAAGAGTAATTTTTGGTTAGGTGTGTTAAGTATTGGATGTACATTAATTCAAGCACATTATGCTTCTTGGTACTCTATGATCAGTTAAATTTTATTTTTAGGCAGTTAGTCAAGAGAAGACAAAGGGATATTTCTGATAGGAATTAAAACACCAAAGGATTAAAATATGGAACCAACAAGTATAAATTCTCAGTTATGTCTAATACACCTGAATAAGTCAGGAGTATTTTTTCCCATATAAAGCAGAAGTTGCCATAAACACACACACACACACACACACACACACACACACACACACACACACACGCACGCACGCACGCACACACACAGACACTAAAATAATATAGACAGAAAAAGGTATAAGAAAAAAAAGTAGAATATTTCTCCTTATCTAATGTTATAGTCTGATTGTTAGAGGTACATGATTAATTTCCATAGGAAATGTGGAAAGTTTCAAAACTTTGAGAGACTATGGCTGTGTGTGTGTGTGTGTATATATATATATATATATATATATATATATATATATATATGATTCTTTTTTTTACAAATGAAAGATTTAGACATTGGAACTTTGAAACTTCCTTAGACTTTAGGGGCATTTCTTACTATATTTGATTTTTCTTAGAGATCCTTTTCAACTCTGTAGAGTTGGAGGCACAAGATGCTCCCAGAAAAGAAACGAGGAGTTGGCTGCTTATAAAAGAAATTTCTTTCTTTTCTATTTTGGTTATACAGTGAAGGTTATAAGTATAGAAAGGAAAATAGGGATTCAGGTATTCTCTTAACTAGAAATAAAATACAGCAAATAATTGTAGGTTCCCTCAAATAATATTTTTTTGAAATCTTGAATGGGGTCACATAGGCATAGAAGGTTAAAGAAATACCAACAGAGCTGTCCAATCTAGCTTCTTGGTTATACATCTAAACAAAGTGTCACCAAACATTACTACATACTAAGTGGCTTTCTCCTTCTGATCCCTTATCAAGTTTTCAGAATGTGTATAGAACTCCCAATGTGATCCTATGCATTGTTCATGCTTAATATGCTCTGGGTAAGGTCTACCTCTCATGTTTCAACTGGGATGGATCAAACTAGTGACAAAAACTTTGGGCAGAGGGTCAATCTGTAAAACTAGGTTTTATAATACAAATGACTCACATTTTAGAGAAATATTTTATCAGCTTGCCTCAATAATTGAAATTAATGAGATCATAAATAATTTAAGACATAACTGTAGGAATTGGAGACATCTACTTTCAGAAAACTTAAAACAGTCATGACTTAATACCAGATAGCTTCTAGAATAGCATTAACTATAAAAGTAACAGCAGTGAAGATAACAACAGCCATAATACAATAATAATGATACTAATTCATTTAGGGTTTGTTTTTACTGCTGTCTACTGTGGCAGCTGGTCTTTTTTGAAACACCTCAGAACACTTCATCCATTTTACTCACAGTATAAAGCATTTGCTATTTTTGGATTATCGATTCATATTCTTCCTTCCTTTAAAAGTCCATATAATTTTCCTTCATATCTCCTTGACATTTCCTTGATATGGCAATTTAGTCCTAAGCTTTTTTAACTACAGAAACTCTGAAAAATGAACAGTCCTTCCTTTGGAACTAGTGTTCTCATTGTTCTCATGGCCATCTCAACATCATATGAGTCCCTGTAGGAGTTTTCCAGACTATGCAACTCATATAACATTGATGGGTGATATATTTTTTCTTACCTTCCTCTGTGTCATGTATTTTATGCTTATACCTAGCTTCACATTAATTTTCACCTGCTGAGTATGTTGTGTAGCTTTCATATTCGTCTATTAGTAGCTTTCTAAAATATTGTCATATTTTATTGCTCTTCAGCCTCCTATATAACTACCTTGAGATTATCATTTCTCCAAGTTCTTTCTTGAGAATGCCTTCATTTTTCCTCATATTGATATATTTCTCATTCTCCTGGGCTCTCACTCACTCCTTTTTTCTCAATGCCCCTTCTATGTATTGCCACTTCCTCCCTGGTATTCAGCTTCATCCACTCTCAGTCCCAATGTGTTCTCTATCATCTTCCAAATAAAAACAAAATTTTTCTGAAGACGAGTTCTGTCTCAGTCCTGAGTTGGCAATTGCAGGACTAGGTGGGACTGGTTTCAGCCTTGTAGATGGCAGCCAAATCAATGTTTCTTCACATAAGACGTGATGACAAGTGAGACTGGTTTGGGTAGAAGCAGGAACTAAAAAGGCAATGAGGATGTAACATGGAAACTATTTGTTGAACAAAAGGCCAGCCTCAAATGAATGACAGAAAAGCACAGTAAGAAACCAAAACAAAACAAAACAAAACAAAACCATTCTCTTAATAAATTATGAAGGAGTCATTCCCAAACAGATAATGTAAAATATATGGACACAAAGAGATGCATCATGAAGGAGGGATAAAGTGACATCAGAAGAAAAGTGGCATAGGGCACATCCATCCTCTCTGCCTAACATTTCAACAAAATAAGCAGTTATAATTCAACAAAGAAGTCCCTGCTCAACACAGATGCATGCACGAGAGACCTGCCCATTAGGACAACTAAGGTGGGCTCCTTGGAATAAGTGGGGAGACGAGAGAAGGGAGGGAAGCCAAACAAGACTACAGCACAACTGTGTATCTGCAGCGAACCTGGGAACTGATGGCAGCAGTGGGCATTTTCCTCAGCCAGTCTGGACCAACAGAGCTAACCCAGCAAGTGGATGGCTGTTGGAATAGCCACTGGAGTGCTGGTATTGTATGGTCTTGCACACAAACAAGGAGAGAGTATCTGAACCCTGGGGACGCATTGTGAATGGGATCTGAGTTGCATATTTAAGCTGTGAGTCAGCAGACAACCCTCCCTCCAGAGTCTCTCCCCTTGGCTGGGCCTGGCTGCTGGTTTTCAGGCAAAAAAAGTAGATTGCAGAGCCCTGCCACTGATTAGATTTCCAGGTCTCATTTCCTTTGCCCTTGGATTGTTTTCAGGAGTGTATTTTCTGTAGTTTTGAATTTGTATTTTCTGTAGGCCAAGAGCTGTTGCAGTAGAAACACAGTTTCCCAGGAGGGGTGCTTGGGCTAGACCCTTGGAGGTCAGGAACTCCCATTACTATGAGGGGAAAACAAACCTCACCTCAAGCAGCACAGGCAGTAAAGCCCTTAGGGAAGCCCGCAGAAGCTCAAAACTGTGAGGCCACAGAGGAAAAAAAAAGTCTTGCAATTCAGTGTCATCTACTGGAACAGAGTAGAAAGACCTCCTCAGAGATAAATGGGAAAACAAAAGGAGAACAAGGAATATCATGAACAACGAGGACCAGAAAGACAATGAAAAATCCCCAGAAAACAGGCTAGAACAAACAGAATTATGCAGTTGAATAACAGAGATTTCAAGATTGCTGAAAATACTCAATGAGATGCGAGAAAATACTGACAGGTAATTCAGCTCACTCAGAAAACAAAACAATGAGCAAAATGAGTATTTCTCCAAAGAAATCAAATTGTTAAAAAAATAATATAGCAGAAATCCTGGAATTGAAGCAAGCAATTAAAGTAATTAAGAGTGAACTAATGAGCATAGAAAACAGAACCAACCAGTTAGAGGAAAGAACAGGTGATATTGAAGATAGGACTCAAGAAATGGTGCAGAGGGAAGAAGAGAAAGACCTTAGAATAAAGAAAAATGAAATAGCCCTATAATACCTCTCTGATTCCATAAAAAAATTATAACATCCGAATCATAGGCATAGCAGAGGAGAAAGAGAGAGAATGTGGAATGGAGAGTATTAAAACAAATAGTAGATGAGAACTTCCTAAATCTGTGGAAAGAACTAGATCCTCCAATCCAAGAAGCAAACAGAATACCTAGTTACCTCAATCCAAAGAAGCCCTCTCCAAGGCACTTGGTAATGAAGCTGATAAAAAATCATATAATCTTGTCAATAGATGCAACATCCATTTATGATTAAAATGCTCAATAAAATAGGAATAGAAGGAAAGTACCTCAATTTAATAAAGGCCATATATGATAAACCCTCAGCCAATATCATACTCAGTGGTGAAAAACTGAAAGTTTTACCCCTAAGATTGGGAACAAGGCAAGGATGTCCTCTCTCACCACTCTTATTCAACATAGTACTGGAAGTACTAGCCAGAGCAATAAGGCAAGAGAAAGAAATAAAAAGCATCCAAGTATGGAAGGAAGTAGTCAAACTGTCACTTTTTGTGGATGTCATGATGCTGTATATAGAAATCCCTAATGACTCTACCAAAAAAACTACTGGGAACAATAAAAAAAATACAGTCAAGTTTCAGAATACAAAATTAATGTACAAAAATTCATTGCCTTCCTGTATACCAACAACAAAACTTCAGAAAAAGAAATGAAGAAAACAATACATTTGCAATCACAACCAAAAGAATAAAATACCTAGGAATAAATTTAACAAAGAATTTAAAAGACCTATATACTGAAAATTACAAAACATTATTAAAAGAGATTAAATAAGACACAATGAAATGGAAAAATACCCCGTGTTTATGGATTGGAAGAATCAACATAGTTAAAATGGCCATTTTACCCAAAGCAATACATAGATTTAATGAAATTCCCATCAAAATCCCAATATCATTTTTTATAAGAAATAGAATGAGAAATCATCAGATTTATATGGAACCACAAAATACCCAGAATAGCCAAAACAATCCTGGGGGAAAAAAAAAATAATAAGGCTCTTGGTATCACGCTACCTGACTTCAAAATATACTACAGAGCTATGATAATCAAAACAACATAGTATTGGCAGAGAAACAGATACACAGTTCAGGGGAACAGAATAGAAAGTCCAGCTATATAACACACATATATGGATAGATAATTTTTCACAGAGAAGCCAGAATGCACATTGGAGTAAAGATAGTCTCTTCAATAAATGGTGCTGGGAAAACTGGAAAGCCACAAGCAAACGAATGAAACTGGATTGCAGTTTGTTCCCATGTACAAAAATTAATTCAAAATGGATCAAAGACTTAGACATAAAACCCAAAACTATAAGTCACATAGAAAAAAAATATATATGTACCAAACTTATAGACCTGGGTGGTAGAGAACATTTTATGGACTTGACCCCAAAGGCAAGGGAGGTAAAAGCAAAAATAAATGAATAGGACTATATCAAACTGAAGAGCTTCTGCACAGCAAAAGAAATGGACAGAACAAACAGATAGCCAACCAGATGGGAGATGATATTTGCAAACAGTATCTCTGAAAAAGGTTTAATTTCCAAAATATATAAAGATCTCATAAAACTCAACACCAAACAAATAAACAACCCAATCAAAAAGTGGGCAGAGGATCTGAAAATACACTTCTCCCAAGAAGACATACAAATAGCCAATAGATATATGAAAAGATGTTCAACCTCACTGGCAATCAGGGAAATGCAAATCAAAACTACAATGAAATACCACCTTACACCAGTCAGAGTGGCCATTATCAACAAGACAAGCAACAAGTGCTGAAGAGGTTGTGGGGGAAAAGGGAACTCTCATTCACTGCTGGTGGGAATGTAGACTGGTACAACCACTATGGAAAGCATTCTGGCAATTCCTCAAAAAATTAAAAATAGAGCTACCGTACACCCCAACATTCCCACTCCTGGGTGTATACCTGAAAAACTTGAAATCATTTATATACAAAAATATGCGCACCCCTATTGCAGCATTATTCACAGTGGCCAAGAGCTAGAAACAGTCAAAGTGCCCTAAAGTAGAGGACTGGATAAAGAAAATGTGGTATACACTGAGTGGTCAGATTATTATGCGTTCAGAGATTATAATAATCTGGCCACTCATTGTATATATACAATGGCGTACTACACGGCCATAAGAAAGAATGCAACAGTGTCATTTACAATAACATGGATCAACCTTGAGAACATTATGCAAAGTGAAATAAGTCAAACAGAGAAAGCTAAGAACTGTATGATTTAACTCATATGTGGAATATAAAACTGAAATTTATGTACACAAACAGCAGTGTGGTGATTGCTAGAGGGAGGGGGGTGAGGGAAGAAAGGGGTCCTAATATGAGGTGACAGAAGGTTTGACTGGGTAGTGGGCACATGGTTCTATATACTAGTACAGATTTTATAAATTAGTAATCCACACTTGTAACCTATATGTTCATGCTCTAGACTAATGTCACCCCAATAAAATTTAAAATAGTGAAAAAAATAAGAAAGGGGGGATAGACTAGGAACTGACTAGATAGGAGATGAGCACGAGAGAGCCTGCCAAGCCTGTGTTACTTAAGCATTCCAATCAGGAAGAAAGAGATGAAATGCTTGTCACAAGTGCCCGAGGGCACTAACAAATACAGATGCAGGTGATAGGAAATGAGTGAAGGGGAAGACTGGTGTGAGTACTGTAGCTTATGGAGGTAGTGATGACTTGCCAACTCCTATGGATACATGTATCATCTCACTTAATTATCAAAGCATCCATATGAGGCAGATGCTATTACCTGCTGCATTTCACAGAGGGGAACCCTCAGGTTTAAAGAGGTGAAATGGCTATATTGCCAGCAACCTGTATTGGAAAATGAACCTGGGCGGTCTGACTCCAGAGCCCATACTTCCAGCCACTTCTATGCCTAATAGTGGTGATCATGCTAAGTCAAAACAAAAGCAACTGAGGGAAGAGCAGTACAATAGGAACAGCAAAAACAGTAGCAAGAATGGTTAGCACTGGTTTCTCTGGCTTTCTAAAAACTGTTGAGAATCTTCCTGAGCACCAGGCCAATATCAAATGATTATAGAAAAGCATGGTGATAAAAATAATATTACCTTAATAACTTATAGAGGAGCCATTCCCAGACTGATAACGAAATAAAATCTTTATTGTTCCCTTTTCCTCACACCTCAGTGATCCAAAAAATTGATTGATTGATTTTATTACTTTTCTAAATTAGATATTGTATTTGTGTAACTTTTAATTACTTCAATAAGATGATTTTAAAACTGTGCTTGTATGATTTTCAATCATACTTTCTAATCATAAAAAGAAAGAAAAACTGGAAAAGGTTCAGATAGAAAAAAATGTCAGAACAGACTACCCAACATGGCCTTTCAGTTGCTTATGTGCTTGGCATTATCTTTATGGCCTATATTATAACTGTGAATACTTCACTGCATATCTAAAACTCTCTTAAGTGTGAACCTTCTCTTTCCCTTCCTTCCCCTTTCAATTACAAAGAATATAATATGATGTGTTAGTATAAAATGGATAGAAAAGATTTTTTCGTATACCAAATTGGCAAGTAAAAAGGGTGACTCGAGGATAAATACAGTTTTTTTTCCAAGTGCTGTAAGTCTGATAGTTTTTTCTCCATTTCTCAAATTTGCTCTGTTACTTCATTGGCAAATTATTGTTAACAAAACTGTCCAAGTGGGGAATAAAATCAACAGGAAGGAGAAATTATGGGTCTTCTTTAATTATCATTAAGAAAACAACGAGTATACACAGTTCTGGAGTGATTTCTTTCTAACCCATTCTAACCATAATCAGTCAACTCCTAAACACTCTGATTTAACGGCATTCGTGTAGCTACTCAACAAATATATTAGTTTTGTGACTCAGCACAAGGAACTACTAGTCTAAGAATATAAAGATGAATATGAGATAGCTTTCATGCTAGAGGAGATAGGAACTTGGTAGGAGAACGGCATGGCAACACACATACTAGTACAGAGAGTATAAGTGAAATGTCGACTGGTACAAGTAAGGAGGAATTATAAGAAAGTGCTATGAGATTAGGACATGGTACAATATAGTGTCGTGAAGAAAAAGTAGGGTTTCATGGGGTAACTTTTTCTGGCAGGACCTTGAAGTGTGTGTTAAATTCTGGACACGTGGTTATGTCTAGGTGTAGGAAATAGTGTGAGAAAAGACACTGAGGCAAGAAAGCCTTCAGGAACAATAGGATATACAGTATAGTTTGGCCTGAGAATTCAATGTATGATGGAAAATAAAGGCAGATAAGAGGTGAGGTCTATAGCACTTCTTGGGCCTGGAACTGAAAAGAGAGGACCAATCTCTCAAAGCTAAGGCAGTTTACATTAAAGTGAAAACGACACCTTTTGAATGCTTGGTTTCCTCTACTGCCAGGGAGACTTCAGTTTAAACATTTATTCCTTAATTTCATTTTTCAGGGATGTTTATTTTCAGGGATGTTAATATTGGTAATAGAAAGTTTCTTGGGGCTTGATTTGTATTTATTTCCATTTAACTAATTTCACTAGCTGCGTCAGTATTTTTTATTATTATAAGCTGGATGAATTAGTCTGTGATTCCAAAATACACAGGAGCAGTTAGCTACCAAATGGGAAGATATCTAACCTTATGAAGCCTAGGTCAGGACATTCAAATAACAACCTCTGTTTATTCAAAGGGAAGAGAAAATGAGCCCAAACGCCAGCAAATAAATGGTGGATGGCTGAAGTTAAACACTTAGAACTATGCGGTATTTGAACTGGAAGGGACCTTAAAGATAGTCCAGACCAGTAGTTCAGAGTCTTCACTAACATATGGTTCTGCAAGTGTCTACTTGGGTAGTGAAGAGGTTCAGGGATCTATATCTAATATTTTAAAAGATAATAGAAACTAAGCATTTATTTTCATACTAGAGGCTCAGCACATGAAATAGTGTGCAAGTAGAGTCCCTAGGCCTAGCCTGCAGTCAGGGCCATCTTCTGCCCACTCAGTCCCCAGTCCCACCCCGCCACTGCTCAACCCAGTTCCCCATGGTTCCCCATGTGCCATCCAGCGATTGGAGCCTGTGGGCCAGGGGGAGGGACCAAGAGGTCTGCCTTCCACCTGCTTGTCAGTCCCCAGAATCACCCCACCGCCACCCCAGTTCCCCCATGGTTCCCCATTGGCCATCCAGCAATCAGAGCCAGCTGTCTGGGAGGAGGGACCAAGAGGTGGTCAACACACCTCATAGTGACTGGTCATTTGGTTGTTCCAGTCATTACACATTATGGTCACTGGCCTTTTATTATATAGGATGGTCCTGCAAAATCACCAAAATAGCAACCATCTCATTGAATAACTTTTGTGTGCATGTTCCTTCCTGTGTTTTTCACTGTTCTTAATACATATTCAATAAAAACAATTTTCTGATCAATAAAAACAGGAAAGTAAATTATTTACTGCAATTTGATATGTTAAAATATTTCCAAATAAACCCATGAACATAAATAATTAAATAAGTTGTTGTGTTGAATATGCAAGAGCTACATTTGACCCAACTCCCAGATTACATAAATGGAGAAACTGAGATTGAAAGAAATAGAAACGTATATCAAAGATCATATAACTAATTAATGACTAAAGTAGCATCAGAGCCCAGATCATAAATGTGCCAAATCAATGATTTTTATGCAATAGTACCCTGATAGATGGACTCTCAAGAAGATTCTAAAATGGAAAGCAGGAAAGATTGAATTCAGGGATCATAGATAATAAAATTCAAGATGATCTCAACTAATTCATTTTGATTTATAGAGAATCCCACTCACCAAAAATGCATGATGATTAAAGAACACATAAAATAATATACTTGATTTATTTTGTCCTGAAACAAAGTCTTCAAAGTGCCTGACATTATTTAAGAGTTTGGTTTATGTACTTGTAATATCCTTCCTAATGTACTATTTACTACTCCAACATACCACTGAAACTCACATGGGAAGTGATTTTACCCATTTTGTCAATATTAAATCTGAGGCTCAAGTAAGTTGTGTGTTTGTTCAAAAGCTGTTTCAGTAGCGAGACTAGGACTGGGCCACTGGGCTCCTTAAACTTCATTTCCAGTCTCTATTCTAGTTTCTTGGAAATTGCTTTTATCAGTTTGACTACAAGCTCTTCCTGGAAATGACAGCTATCAGATGAAGGAAGAAAGAGGGGAGACATGAGAAAAATATAATGCTATGTAAGGATTTTTAACGTGTTGTCCTTTGCTTTGATATGTTTTCTCCATCAAGTTGAATAATTGAGAATTGCCTGTGAAACACCAATTCCCACAGGAGTTGTGATCAACACATAAGCAGCCAAAGGTTTTGAGAATCATAATACACTATATCAAACTGGAATGAATATTAAGAGAGAAGGCTGATACATGTCCCAGTTAGTAGAGTCTCCATTGAAACTGACAATAGAGGTCTGTGCCCTTTACTCTTATTGTTATTGTGATTGGAATGTCATTAAGGAGCATCTAGTTTAGGTCAATAGGTGGTCCTGAATCCTAACTCCTGTCAATTCCAATAAAGGCTTAGATAGGGACCATACTACTTACCTCTACTAGAATTTTAATGCCTTTCTTATCTTTTGGCATCATCCAAAATAACCATTTGTGAACCATCTAGTCATGCCTGTTAGGGAAAGCTGAGGAACAGTTTGGAACCAGATTATCATAGTGGCTATAGGAATTGTATTCATTGTCATTAATAATAATTTTACCTTCATACACACACTGATATGTATTTATAACTCTTCAAAATTGACCAGGCAGCTATAGAACTAGATAATACAAAAAATGATTAGGTGTTAGAAGGTAAGAAAATATATATTATTTTAATAGTATTTTCAAAATAATATAAACAAGATGTTTATAAAGTAAAAGATATCTAATAATTCAAACATATTTTTAAGACCATATAATAATAATAGAGAACACAAAGATGCCAGTAAACTATATATTTCTTAAAAAGCACAGGCAGATTTTCTGAAAATAAAAAAAGGACCGTTGATTGTTGAAATATGTTTGAAAAGGTAAGAACCTATTATTTGATATCTTCCACTATAAATATGGAAAGTTCTCTAATTACATGTGCATAAGGAGGACATATAATCCCAACTTCAATTTATTTCTTTAAAGGCTCAGCCCTTAAAATAGTAATTAACAAGTTATATGTATTTGGGTTCAATATATTTTCTAATGCACAACAAATAATATAGAGGCATATTTTTTGGTCTTAAAGCCAATGTCTAAATAAATTATTTTTAACAATTGGTATCTGTTACTGTGGTGAATGTCCAAGAATTAAGAATTTTTAAGTGTGAATAATTATATGTGATTGCTCATGCTGCCCTTATAATTTTATATTAGTTAAAATAAAATATTTTCAAAAATATGTATCTAAGAAGCAATGGTTATATAAATGAGAATAAGGCTTTCTATAGTATAAGCTCCCAGATAAAAACTGCCATCCTTGCTATTGAGTACATCTCACAGACTAAAACAAAAAATCCTGATTCTTTTTTTTTTTTTTTTCTGAAAAAAAAACTCAGCAAACTGCCCTCAAACAAGTTAAGGGCTAGCTATCAGAAAAAAAGTAAAATATTATTTACCCCAACTCTATTATTTTATCTACCCCCTTTTAACAGATGCATCTTTGCAAGAAAAAGTTAAGCTTTATTGTTCTAATGTAATTTTTAATGCAATTTATCTTCTCAGAAAAAGCATCAAGAGACCCAAAGCAGCACCATTAGTATACTTGAACTAGCAACAGAGTTTCTATTTTAATAATTAATATCTTCTCTGCTAGATTGTAAAACCCAACTAAAACAAAGGATGTGAAATGGTTTATTGACATTCTAATTAACAAGTTTGAGTAAAATGAACAAAAGTCAAGAACATGTATAACTGCAAACAGGCTAGCATGAAATCAATAATAAGGTATAACATGATGAATAACATGAGTCAACACATGTACTATTATGCCATTCATGTAAAGAATTATGAGTTTGGGCCTTGGATTCATACAGCCTATGCTTAGGCATACTTTCACTATGCATAAGCTATATGAATTTGGACAGATTATATCACTACTCCAACCTTCAATTACACCTATAATGTGGGTATGATAACATAATCTAGCTCAAATTTGTTCATAAAATTATATGTGGCAAATATCTGAAGTAACTAGCATAACACTTGACTTTGAGCAAGCCATTCCTAAATATTCCATTATCAGCAATATTCATAAATTTACATAGAGGTCACATTCTAAAAAAGGAAACAGTAAAGACATGCTCAAAATAGTTAATAATTTAAAGTTCTAGAAATGTTACAGTCATTTAGATAAGATTTGTAAGGTTTTAAGTTGCTCCTTATATACATATTTGATTCCAGAGAGGAAGGGAGAGGGAGAGAGACAGATAGAAACATCAATGATGAGAGAGAATCATTGATTGGCTGCCTCCTGCATACCCCTACTGGGGTCAAGCCGTCAACCTGGGCATGTGTCTTTGACTGGAATCTAACTCAGGACCCTTCAGTCTGCAGGCCAACACTCTATCCACTGAGCCAAACTGGCTAGGGCTAAGTTGGTTCTTTTTTAATACCAGCCCTCTCTCTCTCTCTCTCTCTCTCTCTCTCTCTCTCTCTCTCTCTCTCTCTCTCTCTCTCTCTCTCTCTCTCTGTCACACACACACACACACACACACTCACACACACACACACACACAGAATTAACTATAGAATCCACAAATGAGAACATCAGACTATGTAGATTGTGTTCAGTTATTCTTGCCACTTCTGGATGACTTCCCTTGCAAAAGCTCTATTTCCTGTGTCAGAGAGTGATATGGCTTCTCTTGCATACATAAACACCAAGGCCAAAGTATCCAAGAGATGCTGGGCATGGCTCAGTATGCAAGATCCTTGCTTTCCAACAGATCATACTAATGTGGTCTCTAAATTGAAGAGCTGATACTAAACATCTGGCGCCTATTCATAAAAACAGAAGAACTCGTGCCCAGAAAGTCATTGCATGCATCTACAAATATTTTGTCTTGGCTACAATTCCCATGGCTTGGAAATATTAAAACTTTTAATGTGTGGTCATCTGAAATACCTACCTCCCAATACACTTTGTAGAGCTTAACTTGACCAAGAAAGAATCATACTAATAAGAGGAATGCTTTGTGATGCCTGTAAATTCCTAAGGACAGACCTAAGCAACTGGAAGGTGGATACAGAAAAGGAACATTTTAGATTATGGTTTCTGCAGATATAGTGGTAGTTTGAGTCAAAGAGTAGTAATTTCATATAGAGAGGCAATTGATAGAAAGCATCGGCAATCATTTACAAAAATAAGCCTCTTTCTCCCTAAAGTGGTAGAGCATGATCTCCCCGACTTGATGGTTTATGATAGATCTCAGCGATTATGTAATGTTACTTTTGGTTGTGGTGGGGGGGAGGGCAGCAAGGTGGGTGTGAGGAGGGTTTCTGAAAAGCATATCTTTGTTCCTTTGCAGAAATAACTCATGCTTTTGAACAAAATCAAACATCTCCCATCCTGCTATAAAGTAAATACTGACATAAGACAAAAAGAGTCTGGAGACTCTAAATGCCTCATACTTTGATTAAAAATGCTTTTGTCAATTACAGATTGATTTTGTAGCTCATTACAGTGATGAATGTCGGGGCTGGCGGAGGTGGTATTTCACCACTTGGCCTGAGGGTGTACTCTGTTAGAAGACGGTAAAATTACAATTATTTTCCAGCACTCGTCCATGTGCCTACACTGACCCAGTGGGCGCCACTGGGGTAATTTTAAAAAATGGCATCATGTGAAATGGTACAAAAAAGAATAGTACATCAGCCCTTCTGGAAGGAAAACATTTTAAACAAATATTTCTTAACAACCTGCTGAGAATCTTGCCACAAGATAAGTAACACTGAAACACATCAGCTGGGCTTTGAAGTAGCGGAGGCTTCAGCAAGGAATATGCAAATATCTCTGTGTGTACCACTATGAATATTAAATCTATACATAATTTATAAAATGTATGCAGGCACAACCATCCCCACATATAAATACAAATGTACCTTTTTCCCCCTCTTTAAACATCGGAGGTTGTTAGGAGTTATGGGGAAATTAGAGGATATAGGTAAGAGCTGCAGGGGGAAGAAATCAATATTCAGTAGTGACTGAGAAGTGAAAAAAGGAAATTCATCTCACTTTGTAATACATTCATGTCATGCTCTAAAGTGCCCTGTATTTCTGGAGTCACTGTGTGGTTTCTTACTCTGATATCCCTGGATTATTCACAGGGCAACCTCTAATGACTACATCTCTATAAAGCTAGCTGGCCAAAGCAGCGACATTCATCCGAGAGATAACATGTGAACCTTATATGTTGCATACCTATCACCTTCTATATATTATGATGACTTAGATTTCAATTAAAAGCTTAAGTTAATCGATGCTTAATATTAAGAAAGAAGATATTATATGAGATTGGTATCAGCAAGACTCGGAATTAGAAAAAGAATAGAAATCATTTCAAACTGAAGATTAGGAAGCCTGGCTACGCTATGACTATAGCAATATTGGCCATACATCTACACAATTGCTTTTTATAATAGTTCACCATGAACACAAACCTATTTATGGCCTACTCTCATGGCGATATATCTCTTTTCTGCTAGTTGTTTAGAATCCCAATACTGTGAAATGGAACTGTGGTGACAAAAGAATAATATTTCATATAATGAAATGTCAAGAAATTTAAGTTAAAATAAGGTAATGGAACATAGGTTCGAGGCATAAAACCTGATCTATGCTTATAATCCAAGTGGAAAATGGATAGTAGAATATCATTAGAACATCTGGATCATTTTAGAAACTGATTATGTTTGGCATCAAGGACCAGGTTAAAAAATCTCATTTTTCTTACCTCTTTTATTATAACAGTGGGAAAGAAACAGAAGGGAAAGCGTGTTCATAAAGTCTGGAAAATATATAAGCTAGCTATTGATGCTTTTTTTAGAAAGGAGACAATCAATATACAGTGAAAAATAAACTTGAGGTTTTCCAGAGTATTTAAAAAATGAGATATTTAAAATTAACTCTATTATAATTGTTGTAATAATATGCTTTTCAATGGCTTATTTTTGTGCCATGGGGGCAAAATTGGAATAGAAATGGCTCTATCTAAGTAATGTTTGCCATAAACAATTCCAGGACAAGTCCTGCTGATGAGATAAAATTTGAAAGAAAAAAATTACACTGTCAGCAATAGAAAGTGCTTAGGGCAGCTCTGGTGGCAGCCATCTTAATGGCCTCAGGCCTTAGGCTCTGAGTGTTGCATTTTTTTCTACCTCATAGGTAAAGATGATTTTAAATATTACCTGCAGGCGAAAACCAAATATCACTTAGAAAAAAGCAAATGAATACCTGCCCTAGTGTTTTACGTATGAAAGAGAAAGGCTCTCAGTTACTCAACTCACAGGTTGCTACAGCCAAGGGTCCACTCTCCCTGCAGAGAAGAAAGGAACCACTGGTGTAGATCGTAGTGATACCATATTTCCTTTTCCATATATGGTAGCATTGCCAGACCATTTGACAATCTCAATACCACCTCTCTCTCCTGCCAATATTCTGGCTAAAATTCTACCACACTTTTACATTCCTCTAGCTAAGGGCCCAGCTTCTAAAGGACTAAAAGCATGTGCCCTTGAGTTCATCACTTCTGAGAGGAATACAGAGGTTCCCCTATAGCTTTGGTGATAGGTAAGGCTATGAAGACCCTGCACTCCGCAAGTTCTTTGTAGCAAGCAAATCACAAGGATATATCAAATGTAAGTTCCATTTTCCTTCCTTTTTACATTGTTAACATATTTGGCAAGGTTGTGGAGAAAAGGGAATCCTAGTATACTGCTTGTAGGTGCAGCCACTGTGGAAAACAGTGTGGAGTTTCCTTAAAAAAAATTAAAAATGGAACTCCCATCCGACCTAGTGATCCCACTTCTAGGAATATATCCTAAGAAACCTGAAACACTCATCAGAAAGAATATATGCACCCCTATACTCATAGCAGCACGATTTACAATAGGTAAGATTTGGAAATAGCTTAAGTGCCCATCAGCAGATGAGTGGATAAAAAAAAAAAAATTATGGTACATTTACACAATGGAATAATACACAGCAATAAAAAAAAGAACTCTTGCCATTTGCAACAACATGGATGGACCTGGAAAATATTATGCTGAGCAAAATAAGCCAGTCTGAGAAAGATAAGTATCACATGATCTCACTCATATGTGGAATCTAATGAACCAAATAAACTGATGATCAAAAAATAAACCCAGATACATAGAAGCATGAACAGACTATTGAAACTCAGAGGAAAGGCAGGGGAGGGTGGGTAGGAAGAGATCAATCAATGAACTTGCATGCATACATGCATAACCCGTGGACACAGACAATTGGGTTGTGAGGTTTTGGGGTGGGGCTGTGGTGGGAGCAGCTGGAAGAGGCTAATGGGGTTGAAAAGGAGGATTTATGTAATACTTTCAACAATAAAGATTTAAAAAAAAAATAAGATAAGCCAAGACAACATGTTGAATTCATGCCTGCATATCCAGGAAATTTTCTGCTGACTCCTTTGTAAAAGCACTTATGGTGTCACATTTACTCTCTGTTTACTGGTCTCTCTCCACTTACCTAACTGTGAGCTCCAGATAAAAAACAGTCTACCTTTGGTTCTGAAAATCAGTTAAACAAATGTATTTAAAGTTACATTAACATACTAGGATTTGTAATTTGCCTCCACTCTGACATTTGAGCCTATTCTAAAATAATATTAATTCAGAAAAAAAAAAAAGGAAAATAAGACTAACACTGGCTGAACATAATCAAATAGCTACAATCCCGTGTGAGCTCACTGATGTTTATGTGGACAGCAGAATGTAGCACTTAGGAGTGGAGTCTGGAATCAGAAAGCTTTCTTTACCACTTACGAGTTATGAGATGTGAAAATTACCATTTTGTACCTCAGCCTTGCCATCTGTAAGACAGGGAAAATGTCACTTTTCTCACAGGCTTCTACTGTGCCCGAGAAGCGTTGGCCTTGTCAGTGAAGGGTCTAGGACAGCATGGTGGAGGCAGTCTCTCCAGGGTGAAGGTAATAAGGGGATTATTTGTAAAGAATTTTAAAATAATATTAAGATCAACTAAAGGCTGAACAGTAGTTTCATTGTAACCTGCACTTTGCAATTCTAAACAAAGACAGATAAAATACTCCTTCAGGCCAGAAACTATCAACCCCGGGAATTTTAGTATAACACTGAAAGCTTTATGGTGAGGATATGCTAAGAATAAAGATGTATTAGATCAAGGAAATACATATCATTTCTAATTTATCATATTAATGTATTTTGGAATAAAACCACAGACATTTGTAGAAAGATAAAATAGTCTCTTTAGATTCAGTACAGATCTCATTTAAAGACGCATGATCCCTTCCATATCAATTGTTTCCCAGCCATCACTAAACTGCTGTGAATCAATCTTTGGCTTTAGCTTCTCTCACTGCCAATGCTGGCTGCAAGCATTTACTTCTTCGATTACTGAGATACAAAGAGGACAGATATAGTAACATTGCCATTTGTAAATTATTTTCAAGTGCTAGGATAAAATGTAATCTATATGTAGAGTACATTTTAGGCTACAATTAACAAAGGCAAAAAATGATTACATTTCTCAGTGGAAATTTTGACAGAAATAAGAGCACCTCCATTTAGTCTGTGTAATACTCTTCTCTCCCATCATTGCCCTGTTAATTATTCTCAAGATCACTTACTTTTACTTGCAATTTTTTAAGTTGATGAGACCATTAAATTTATCAGCTATCCAAATACATTTGAAATTTATTAAGACTCCATGCTGCCTTTGAACTGGAAATAGAGGAGGAAAATAACTCACTTTTAAAGAAATTAAAGTAATAAAGTAAAATGGGTACCACTTTATTTTAAGTGCCCATTAACTAGAGCATAAGAGATAGAGTCAAAATGGAAATATCAGAGAAATAAACATGTGAAACACATATCATTCTTTATACACAAGCATGAGGACACTAATCCAGTAAACACCCCTCCCAGAACACATGTCAAAAACATGCCAAACAAGAATACTTTAAAGATCTATTTTCTATTATTAAAAATGGGGTCTCACTAAAATCTCAATTTGTGTAAAGGAGTCATTGAAATCATTGAGACAATGCTTTCATTTATTGATGATAAATCTTAATTCATTTTCCCCATTAAGCAACTGCAAATCTTTGGGTTGAGAATGACACAAAATGGTTTCTATGAAATGATGTGATTCATGACATTTTTATTCCTTGTAAATTGAGTCCACACAAATTTTCTTAAACTGTGGATATCATTCTTAGTGTCTTGAAGAACTGCTAGTTGCTTCCTAAATCTTCAAATTTGCTTCATTTAAATATGTTGGCTCGTTGCTAGAGTTAATGATGATGAATAGAATCAGTATTCAATTTTTAATACTCTGGGTTAGCTCTAGCCTAGGCAGAGCCCTGCTATGTGCATGCTGGGATCTGAATTTTCTAATAAGGTTCCTACAGCCCTAGTTGGTTTGGCTCAGTGAATAGAGAATTGGCCCTAGGAATGAAGGGCCCTTGGTTCAATTCCAGGCAAGGGCACATGACCAGGTTGTAGGCTCAATCCCCAGTAGGGGGCGAGCAGGAGGCAGATGGTTCATGATTTCATCATTGATATTTCTATCTTTCTCTCCCTCTCCCTTTCTCTCTAAAATCAATAAAAATATATTTTAATTAAAAATAAAAAAAATAAAAAGGTTCCTACATCTCCTGTAGGTACTAACATATCCAAAACTCATATATATCTCTCTATCTCTATCTCTATCTCTATCTCTATCTCTATCTATATATCTATATCTATATTATTGGTTTCAGAGAGAAAGGGAGAGGGAAAGAGAGAGAGAAACATCAATTATGAGAGAGAATCATTGATTGGCTGCCTTCTCCATGCCCCACACTGGGGATAGAGCCTGCAACCTAAGCATTGCCCTGAGCAGGAATCAAACCATGATCTCCTGGTTCATAGGTCAATGCTCAACCACTTAACCACACTGGTCGGGCCCCAAAGCTTTATTTAAAGTTACTTATTTAAACCACTGGTTACACAAAAATCACATGAAAATACACATCAGGGAGATGTAATGAGGGGATACCTTAGTAGCCATTGTTTCTTTATTAACTTCTAATACCACAGTGATTTTATAAATTAAGAAATCTGGAAATAAATGGGGCACTGTCTAAGTCCTAAATGGGAAGCCTCAAGGGGCAACTAGGAAACAAGATTGAAGGTTGAGTAATGACAGAAGAATCAGATTTAAAGGAGGCTGGACCATTTCAAAATCCTTTCCAAGTCTTATACAATGAACTAACAAGTAAGAAATGTAAGAATTTCATAAACAGTTGTCTTTTTCTCCCTTTGTCTTTTCATTTTTGCTTTTCTTCAGATGTTGATAACACAGTTGACCTAAACACGATGGAGCTTCACTCACATAAAAGAAAACATTTGAATTCTGTCAGAACCTTGCACAGGGCCCAATTATAGACCTCTGTAAATATAAGATAATTGATGAATGAAAGTTTAAAACAGAAGATTGGCTTCAACTTATGTAATTATGAAATTGAGTTATTCAGCCATGTACATTTATGTACATTTATTTTTTTTCTATTAGGGTGATGATTAGATTTCCATAGCAAATTTAATAGAAAAATATTTAAAGTGCAAAAATATTTTTCAATAAAACATATTTTTGCATTTACAAGATTTTAGGCCTGTATCCAGAAATATGATTCTGATATAGGTATGCTTCCAAATGACTGTCATTTCACTAAAACATAATTATTTTATCTGTTAGATATTTACTTGTCGAGATTATGATTTCATCAAAAACAGACAAACCCAAAATAAACAAAACCAACCAACTAAAGAACCAACCAACAAAATGAATGCAGTGCCATAGAAAAGAAGGCATTCTAAACCTTAGAGTGATCACAGGTGTGGGTGTTTTGTATGTAGTGATTTTTAGATGGATTTTATGCTTCTAGTTTATTTGCTGTTCTCTTGCCTGATCTTCTGAGCATGGAGAGGAGCGGCTTCTCTGAGCCTTCTGGCAAGCATAGCACCCCTCGGAATTTTACAGCTGAGAGTGGAGAATCTGTGGAAATCACCTGCTTGATATTCTGTGTCCTGTTGGGGATAAAGTGACCTTGGAAGTTAGCAATCAGGAACACCTGGCAATTCTGCTATCCTTGAGCTCACTTATTTGGAACAAATTTAGGTAGGCCTTTCTTCGATGAAGCTCTGAGATATGACACACAAGTGCAGAGAATGGCATGAGAAGTTTGTACTGTGGCTATTGTTTTCTCCATTGTCCTGGCTCTGGTCCTAAATAAAGACTTTGGTCTTTAAATTGCCCAATCCAGCCTTTCCCCCTTAGTTAAGAGCACTCAATAAATGCTGCCATACAAAAAATAATTTAAGATGCATGAGATTAAAAATAAATACCAAACCAGGACTGGAATTAGGTCAAAGCCAACTTTGATCTATAACAGGTTATAGATGTATGAAGCATGATTTTAAATCAGATGCCCATGTGCATATATCTAAACTAATTTTATTTATTTAAGGTACTTTTTCTCTCTAAATGAATTTACTGTCTTGGTTCTTTAAAAGAATGAAGAAATATTAATTAAATCTGATAATTACATTATTCTTAGTGAACATATTTTAATAGAAAAGATGCACATTTGAGGGTATGTAACCTCATTTCAGATGAGAAAGGTTAAAATAATCAAGGTTTGATGGCAAGAGACATGGAATATGTTTCTATTTTTGCTTCACAGTAACTATTAAATGTATAAACTATTTTCTCTAACAATTCTCCAGACACATGAGAAAAAGGACATTTAAAATGATACTCTATTCCTTACTTTCCTGATGCTTAATGGCATCTGAACAAACTTGTAAAAGAGCTGACTTGGAGTACAAAATCCAAAATCTTTATATTTGTACTAAAATCTTATTTTAAATATTTCCATTACAGCATATCATACGCAAATGTGCAAAGATCATAACTGTACAGCTTCATATATCTTCACAAACTTGACACACCTGTGTAAACAGTACTAAATCTAGAAACAGGACACAAGCATCACTCAATACCTCATGTGTCCTCCTGCTTATTAAACTCTGCTTCTGAGCTCCATCCACATAGATTAATTTTGTCTTTTATGAACTAAAATAAATGAAATCTGGGTTTTTTTGTTCAATATTATGTCCCACAATTTATTGATATTATGGCATGTAGTTATAGATCATCCTCATTGCTGCATAGCATTTTATTGTGTAAATATCTCCCATTTATTAAAAATTATATTTTAAATGTATATGCTTGGCCAAAAGAGCCCTCAGGTTTTTGAAGGGAGGGGGCAGTATAACTGAATATAATATAAAAACATACATGTTTTAAAATTTAAAATCCTATTTTTAAGTATGAAAGGATAGGGAGGAGCCATAAATGCAACCCTTTCCAACCAAACCACCATGAAAAAAATATATAGAAGGATTCAATACTCAGCACAAATTAAGCGATTTTAATTAATATTTGTAAACACTTTAAAATGAGTTTTAAGTGTGATAAGCTATATCAAGTTTTCTTTGCTAAGTAAATGAGCAATGACACGGGTATTAAAGGAATTGGTAAATATGAATTAATAATTAAGATGTTGATGATAAAGAATAAAAAGTTAAGAATCATGAGTTTGACCTCAGGAGGGGAAGCCCATCAGAACCAGTAAATGTCTAAATTGGATATGTGCTTAAGCATGAAAAGCAGCTCTGGCCTGTAAGAACTTATACTAATTTAAATTAATGACTACGAAGGTATTTCCAAAGCAGAGATCCTGTTTTAATTTGGTTTATTATATAAGAACAAATAATTTATAATCAAGAGTTGAATTTCCATATTTATGAATAAACTAAAAATCCTTAAAAACCATTATCTTGAAAAACTTATAAAATGCTCCCTGATAATCTTGTTTTCAGTATTCATTTTTTAACAAACAACAAGATGGGTTTAATGCTCTAGTCACAAATTTCAAGATTGAGCTCTAAATTAATGAACTATGTTGAAACACCTTTCCCAAAGCTTTTATATTTTCTCTCAATATTTATGATATTTGGGGCATTTTATGAAAGGAAGTCTCTTGACCCCCACCCCCACAACAAGACACACCATATATGAAGTGTCTGTGCTCAATTCAGAGTCCTGTGGCTATTTCTGCAGAATCTCCATCCATTTCCCATTCTCAGCCTTGCCACAACTTGTATATACCCTGCTGCTTTAATTGCCTTTGATATTTCCTACATCTATTGTATAGCATATCTCTGTCAAATCATCCTTCCACTATTACATTTTCAAAGAGGAGATGAAAAATGAGTCTCTGCTGGTAATCATCTACCTTTCTACTATTACAACACAATCAAGAGTCCAAAGAATTTCCAGGAGCTGAGTGTGTATATTATCACAAACACATGACCGGAACTATACATTCAGCAAATGTAAAGAATTTATATTGATTCAATTTTGCATTGAGGTTTCACAGCAATGGCATTGCCTCATTACAGAGAGCAACAAAAATGTCCAACAGCTAGTAGCTAATGAAGAACTTGGTCATGTGGGGCACCTTTGTCAAGGACATTAGTAAGGCTTCTGTAGCCATTGAACACAACAGTGAAGTGAAAGGATAAGTAGTTGCATGCTCAGTGTTATCAGACTTAAACTGAGTAGGTAAAATCATAATAATACATTTTATCAATAAGACAGCTAGTGACTTAAGGTAATTTCCAGGAGAAGTAAATATTTCCTATATGAAAAAAAATTCAATCCAATTATTTGAAATTTACCATATAAAAATATTAAAGACATTAAAACAATCAGTCTTGTTCACAGTTGCTTCAGCATGGTGAAGTTTATATTTTTCTGTAAACTATACTTCTTGCCAAAAAATATGATGGAGAAATGCCTAACAGTAGGGAAAACAATTTCTAATTCTACAGCATGGCATCTTTGAACTTGAATCTTGAGAAGTGATGATTTCTGATGAAGCTAATTTGTGCATTTTAATTATGGCATTTACTGGAAGTGCTCTTTGAGAAGAGAGGAAGAGTAAGCTTGGGTGTCTTTTGAAGAAGAGTGCCCAGAACAAAATTATATTGGCAACAACAGCCAGTTAATGAATGGAAAGAAAAATGGAAAAAAGATTTTCAGCCGAAAAGGTATTTCGTAATCACCGGTGGCTTTAGGTAACACCCTAAAATGGTCCATAAAATGATGCAGAAGCATCAGCGAAGCAGGATTATTATTGTTCTTTGTTTAGTTTTTCTGAAGCTCAGTTTATGTGAAAAAGAAAGTCATTGGCTTCGAGGCAGGGGGAAAAAAAAGATATCAGCATCTCACCTCTGCCCACATTTAAAATGTTTCTGGAAGAGGAACAATGACTCTTTAAAATGCTTTCAGCTAAGCTTTAAGCTACCACTAATGACATGCCGAACAGAAACTGAAAAAAAAAAAAAAAAGCCTCCTTGTTATGGAACCTGGGACTTGGGTAACCTCCTGCTGCCAATTAGAAGAACAAGCTGAGCCACAGTGCAGCCAGGTAAGCTTGAGTCAGGTAGTAGGAGGGAGGGTGGACAGTGCAAGAGGAGAGAGGTCAAAGCAGTGGGTGTATGGTCCTGAAGAAGAGTTCTGGTGGCTGCACTGACCATACATATTTGGTTAGGAGGTTTTTAAGAGCTACCTCCCCTGCTATCCTTTAAGCTCACAAACGATAAAATGCACTGCATTTCTGGAAATCACGCTCAATTTCCACCTGCGTTCTTGATCCCATCCCCCATTTCTTCTGTTATCTTTTATCAATAACACACTGCCTCTTGCATCTTTAGGTTCTGCCAATACTTCCTTCTGCCTACAGGCTGACTCTATAAAAAAAAAACAAAAACACAAAAAACAACTTAATTTCCAGAGGACTGAATCCTTCCACAAGCAGGAGACTATCAGTTGACAAGGGCTGAAGTCTTGGGTGCCTGGACTAGTTATAGGTGTTGAAGTATGGAGTAGAGTGAGGCAAGGTGGATGGACCTAGTACACAGGCTGCAATAAATAAAACAAGTTGGTTCTGGATACAAATAAATAATGAATCACATGCAGATGGTCCCACTAAGGCATACAAACATTTTAAAAGGACAGAATGAAACAGGATCAAATGCTCTTGAACTTCCAGAATCCTGAAACTGCGGCAATTATCCATAGGCCCATTTTTTTCATGCAAATGCTTGTGGTCTAGCTCAGTGTGTACTTGAACTGTCATCTCACTTCTGCCATTCCCCTTACCACCATACTTAAAAAAAAACAATTTACAGACAGTTCCCTTTGCATTCCCATTCAAGTACCTGGTAAACTTTGATAGACTGAGCTTCAGAAAATTAAACAACATCATTGGTAATTCCACAGTAGCCAGATTATTTCTTAGTTTTCATGACCATTAATTTTTTTTGCTTCATTCAATTATACCTATATTTCCCACTTCTTAGATCTGCTCATGAAAACTTATGCTACCTTGGTTTTCTATTTATTTCTGTTTACAAATTCTTGACCTTCACAAGACAAAGAAGTAAAGAAAGAGGAAAAACAAAACAAAGTACCAATCTGTGGGCCTGCATTAGGACCTAAAGTGACTAATTCATAGTTCTACATGTTAGACCTTTCTGACTGCTCTGTTGAAAATAACTGTAGGGAGTCAAGTGTTAAAACAGAGAATGATGTTCAGAGGCCCTGTAATACTAGAGATGCACATATGTAGTAGCTCAGTAAAGATGGTAGCAGTAAAAGTGAAGATTCTGGATATACATAAAGGTAGAGCTGTGAGATACTGTGGTATCTCTCACTGGTGGGGGTAGTGGGAAGATATTCTGAAAATTTTGTGTATTACAACTGGACTAGTGGATGTGCTACCAACTAAAATGAAGAGGCATATGGGAGGAGAAGGCATGAGAAGAGCAGTAGTTTAGGTTTTGAGGAAACTGAGTCTTGTAGAGGTGGCCTAATTTTTCTGAAGGACAAGGCTATCAGTTTGTAAAGTGAGAATTCAAATCCATGATTGTGTCACTGCCTTATTTTTATCACTCTGGGGGGTCTTTTTTATCTTATGGCAAGGTGGCCACTTGCTTCCAGAGTTGTAACTCCCACCTATGTACTGATGATTTCCAAATTCATTCCTCTGGCCCTGCCTCTTCTCATGAACTCTACATCTTCCTACTGGACATCTTGGATGTTTCACAAGCATCTCAACTGCAAATATCCATAGCTATATTAAATCCTTCCTCTCTTAATGTGAGTATTCTTTCCTCCAATGTTTTAAATTCCTGTCAAAACATCTTCATCCACCCAATCAGCCATGCTAGGAAGTCTTGGAGAAGTCACCCTATACCTGCCGCTTACCAACCTGGTCGCCAAATCCTCTCAACATTACTCCTCAAATGTCCCCTACCTTCCTTTCTCCTGTTCTCATCCACATAGACATTCACTTAATTTAAATTCACATCATCTCCACAGATTAGTTCCTCTGGTTTCAATCTCTTCTTTAGTCTGGATTTCTCCACGTATCAGTTACATTTGTAAAAACAATCTAATTTGGCATTCTGTCTTAAGAGATTCATCGCTGCCATGTGGCAAGATACAGACGAAGATGCTCAGAAGTCCATGTCCTACTAATCCTTCACCTCATACTACACTGAGGACACATTTAATTTTTATATTTGCTTTATTTTTCTTGTTCTGTTGCATTACAGCTCCCTGCAATAAGTCTTTGTGTCTTCTACTCTGCATTTCTTTCTCCTGGACTGCCCTCCCCCAACTCTTCACTCCTGGAAAAATTTTAAAACGTCCTTCAAAGCCCAGCTCCAATCTCATTTCTGTGGTGCTTTCCCTGACCTATTTGAGTGGGATTAATTACTCTCTCCCTTTTGCTTCTATAATGCTTTTCATACAGACATTACAGCACACATCACATTCTGCCGGAGTTAATTTCTGAGAGGTCTGACTCTCCAGCTAGATCGCTAGCTTCTTGAAGGCAACAGCTGCATCTCATTCATCTCCAGAGCCCATACAGCCAGCACAGTGCGGGGCATGTGAGAGGCCCTCAGAAAATGTTTGCTGAATTAAACTTAATTTAAATGATGCATAATGGGGTAATAATATTTCATGTACAGAATTGACAAAACTCACTTTACAGACAAGTGTTTAGAGTCAGATCTATTCCAAAAAATGAGATGCTTCAACCACCACAGTGCAAAAGGAAATAATTAGGTCTGCCATACACACAAACTTCTGTACTTCCAAAATGACTTCAAAAGAAAGAGATTTTACAGAGAGCCATTTGTATGGAGCAGGATGTTGCTTTTCCCCCAGTAAGCATGACAGGGAAAAAATAAGAAATTAAGCCTCCGGAGTGTTACTAATTTCTTCTTATGGAGGGAAGTAGCCAACAATCCCCAAAGCACCTGTTGGGTGGCTCACAGACATCTTGAGAATCATCTATAACCCCTAAGACTTGTTTTTCCCCAGGGATGTCATTCCTGATATGTATGTAAAGTATTGCTTAGACATCCATAATGGAGACTGGCGTAGAGGTTTGCATAGAATCACAGAATATCTCACTAAGTGACTAATGATCTCCAGAGCCCTGATGATTGTCACATCTGCCTTTCTCTGGGATCATGTATTATCATACTTGCCAGTCTTCAGCACCGATGAGAAAAGCTCTGGCCAGGCAGGTGAGAGGCTTTGAAATGGGATGCTATTAAACAATGTCTTTCTAATAAGAACTATCAAAGCATTAAAATGGAATAATGTAAAATCATACATCGATGTTATATAAATTATTATATTTTTAAGTTTATAGTTCTTCCTTATATTTAATCTTTATTGCTATGGTAAAGCCTACATATTTATTTTTATATTATCTCAGCTGCCATGGCACCCTCCTATTGTGCTTCATGTCTGTATTTAGGTTTTGGGGACTTAGAAAGAATAACCAGATCTCCTAAACCCTAGCTGAGGGCTGTCTGCATAGACCCAGTAATGCTCAATTTCATTGTCACCCCAGATATGGATCAATTATATCACATTCGTCTTTACCAAATTCTGGTCAGAGGGGAAGAAGAACAAAGCCCTCCCTTTCAAAGTCACAGATAGAGAATGCAGAAAAATCCAGAAATAGGACTCAGACCTCTGGGTGCCCAATACAGTGCTTTCACATACACTTTGAACAATGAAATAAGGAATATAAAGACATATGTCAAGGCCAATGGGAGCGGAAACGTCAAAGTGGGGTGTGCGTGAAGGGAATCAGATGAGAGCTGAAAATAGAAAGAGTTGATGAGGGAAGCTGTAAAAGCAAGCCGCTCTCAGGTGGCATTAGCGGTAAAAGAACAATCTCGCTGGTCAATCCACAAGGTACTTGAATGCTGGTAGAAGGTGATTAAAGGAAGGGAGTTTCAGGTGTGCAAAGAACTCAACTGAAACACATTATAGATTTTAAATCCTAAAGTGAATTTGAAATCAGCCATATTTTCTTTTCTCTCTCTCTCTCTCTTTTTTAATCACAGAGGGAATCTGATTGAAGGAACATCTTAGCTTGTAGGCCAGCCAAGAGTTCACAAGGTCCTGAGAAAACCCTCCGCCTGCCTCTCCCCAGGCCTCCGAGGGTCCCGCAGGCTGTGCAGATGACAGGAGAGGCTGCTGGAATATGAAGAGTGGTGCCAAGGCTGTCAGCACTGGCCCGTTAGAGAGACTTGTGTTCATTCACTGTCTCAGCTTAGGGAGCCTTTGTGGGGAATGGCAATTCACAGTGTGAATTTCAATAGGATTTTTAAATCTCTCGGAGATTTTTCTCTTTCCCAGGGAAATTTCCCTCTGCTTAACACTCCCAGATGGACAGCTCCGCAGGTACCGCTCTAACATAGCGGTTCCTTTCTCAATCCTCAGTGAACGTAGGGCCTTATTCCCTAGAGGGTTAGACACAATACAGTGTACAGACGATGTGCTGTGGAATTGGGCACCTGAAGCCTATATGATTTTGTTAACCAGTGTCACCCCAAGAAATTCAATAAAAAGGAAAAAAAAAAGTTGCTTTGATAGATATTTCTTTTCTAACTGACATCAGCCTTAAATTAAAATGAATCGGACGCTGCACCATACAGAAATATTGTTTGTATAGGTGTCTCAAAATAGGATGTATTAAAGAAGACCTATCAAGTTTTGAGGGTTTGTGTTGCCATAGTAACCATTTTAGACTCAATTTAGAGAATGGGGCAAAAGGAGGGACCGCCTAGACATGTTTTCCTCAACCATAAAACTTCCGAGTGAATTAGAGCCCCACTGTTTGTGGCTTTCAGATGCAAAGCAAGCAGAAGTGGCCAGGCAGATCTGCACATAGGCCCTTTTACTGAATAAGGCTGGCGGGAATTACAAATGGATGCGAAAGTGCTCCAGTGTATTTCACAGAATTATCAAATATTAGAGTTTGGAATACATGAGGAAACAAGGCTGTGAGGAGTTAAATGACGAAGTCCTCAAATAAGGGCACACCTGGGACAGGAAATAAACGATCTTGCCTCTCTACAAATAAAGCAGTTGTGGTCCAAATGCAATAGGAATACCACTTCCTTTCAGCATCACAATTTCTTTGTGAAGATCCTTACCCCATGGAATGGCAAACCCTGTCTGCGATGAAAAAGCCAACGATAATAAATGAACATAATAACATTCAGACACAAACACATTCTCTCTGAAGAAGAAAGCAGAAATATGAAAGGGGCATAGTTCCACATTACTCCTTTTTGTTTCCCTATATGTAGTGAACTATGGGCTCTGAAAGTGGTGAAAGTGTGTCTCAGCTAATTAGATCTGTATGATCACTGTGATGACCTTTCTTCACACCCTCCCACCAAGCTGGAAACTTGCCCCACCCCCCACCAAATCTACAACAGAAAGCTGGAAAATTGCTGCCCCCACCCCCCAATTCACAACAGAGATCCTACTCTTAACTCCATCACAGTGTAGGCCTACAACCAAACCTCCATGGGGTTCTATGCTTCAACTGCATGCCTAACACAGTTATCTCTAATAGAAATGTATTGCAAGCAATAGAGAGGCATGAGTATACTTTTAAATTTCCTAGTCACCACACTAAAATAAAAATAAGCAAGTGAATTAATTTCACAAACCCATTTTATTTAACCCAATGCACCTAAATTATTACTTCAATATGCAATTAGTACAAAAATATTAATGATACAGTTTACACTTTTTCTACTAAGCCTTAGAAATCTGGTGCACATTTTATACTTAAAGCATTTCTCATTTTACACCAGCCACATCTGATGTGCTCAGAAGTCACATGTGGCAAGTGGCTACTTTATCGGGCAGCAAAGGCATAGAGTATTGTCAGTGGGTCTTGCAAAAAGAAGAAAAAGTGAACTCCTCTCCTGCCATAAAGATTCCTCACCCTACCGTAATCTGTCTTCTCTCAACTTTATACATAGATGACCTACTTCAAATCACAGCAGAAGACAATTTACCATGTCATTAGCAGCTCCTGGTCATCCAATTGTTCCTCTAAACTTGAGAGAATGTGGCAAAAGCTAAAGTTTAAATCTAGAATATAATACACTAACACACATGCACATACATATACACACATATGTGTAAGAGCCATATGCACACACACATACGTACACACATGTATGGCTAATTTCCTTAAAATCTCAATTATTTGCTTTTTCATCACAGCATATATATATATATATATATATATATATATATATATATATATATACTGGGTCTTAAGGAGAAAGAATAGTGAAATTTCCTGCTTTTTAAAGTTAAAAAATATATATCTGATTAATAAGTAAAATACTGGCCCTAGCTGGTTTGGCTCAGTGGATAGAGCGTTGGCCTGTGGACTGAAAGGTCCCAGGTTTGATTCTGGTCAAGGGCACATGCCTGGGTTGTGGGCTTGATCCCCAGTAGAGGGCATGTAGGAGGCAGCTGATCAATTATTCTCTCTCATCATTGATGTTTCTATCTCTCTCTCCCTCTCCCTTCCTCTCTGAAATCAAATAAAAAAATGAATAAAATACGGAAGAAAAGAAAAACAACCTTACCTACTGCACTTCCTGACATCCTCTTTTGATTTTGTGAAATTTTTTGACACACACACACACACACCATGGAGATTTAGAAATTTCTATTACAATATTATTCCACAATCTAAGCACCATGGTCCATGACACCTGGATGATGTGGGAAGCAGTGGAGAGAACCGCTAATGCTACACTGAAGAGAGAGCAAGAAGTACCACATCCTGGATTTCTGCATTTCTTCACAGTGATGGATTTCTGAGATAAAAATTTCATGTTTATCATTAGTCATTATTGTTAATAGCAATCATTTGTTGAGCTTTTGCTCAGTACCATCATTGCTAAGTGCTTTACACATATATACACAGACACACACACACAGACACACACACATTATTTACTTTTTAGTTGTTTTTGTTTGCAAATCAGATATTTACCTTAGTTTCCACTCAACATTTTCTCTGGACCAAGGTGCAATATAAATAAATAAAAACTTCATTTTTCTATCTCATTACTCCTTTCAGTCACAACATTAATGTAAAAACTGTCCCCCCAGTGAAATATTTCATCAGAATGTAGATGCCCTGTTTTATCAGAAGATTTTTTTAGCCAAAGACCTTATGACCTTTTGTTATTGAGTCATTTATTAATAATATGAAAACTAATAAACAGAAAATTTGAATCAGGATAACAAATGCCTCAGGTATTAGATTCAGGCTCACAGTTTCACTTCCTCAGGCATAAGTATGAGGGGGGTCAGTTTGTTTTCTGTGCTAATGCATTTTTTTCCATTTCCCATTTTTTCCTTTTGCCTCACAGTTCAACACATCCATATAACTAGTTAATCTGATAATTCTACATCTGTTTACCTGTTAATGGAGAAAGTCTAGAAAAGGCCATTTTGGGGCTATTTCTTTATTTCTAGGTCCTAAGTGCTAAAAGATAATTTTATTTGCTTCTTCTATATTCAATCCATTAACAACAAACTAAATAGAGGGGAGTATTTTGTAAAAATGATGAATAACCTCTAATTTGTAAAAGAATTCTTAAAAATACCGCAATAGAAGTTATTTATTTGGAATATGTCTCTATAGTTTCCCACAGAAGTAATTTGATGAGCATGATTGATAATAATGGTTGCTATTTGTCCATCTGCTCCAACATATGCAAGACATATTATCTTTTTTTGTCATAACAATACTGCAAAGAAATTATCTCCATGTTATAGATGAGAAAAGTTAATGTTAAATGACTTAAGGCTGTAGTCAAAAATTGGCAGGATTGCACTAACCAGTTTGGCTCATTGGATAGAGCGTCAGCCTGCAGACTCAAGGGTCCCAGGTTTGATTCCGGTCAATGGCATGTACCTTGGTTCTGGAAAAATCCCCAGAACGGGGCGTACAGGAGGCAGCTGATTGATGTTTCTCTCTCTCATTGATGTTTCTAACTCTCTCTTCCTTTCCCTTCCTCTCTGTAAAAAATATATTTAAAAAAATTGGCAGGATTAGCATTTGAGAGAAAACCTCTCATGTCTCAGGTCTATGTTTTGTCTGCCAAACCGGAAACTTTCTTGGGGTTTCATTCTACCCATAGATTCTGTTTAAGCCCTCATGTCACATCACTATGTTACAATGTTCATGGCAGCATAAACTCTAAAAGCCATTTGTATCGTTCATTCTATATCAGATTCATTCTCAAGTCTAGTTTAAGGACAGAAGTACATTTACCTTTCGTGCAGTCCTGGCTGCACTTAAGTAACAGGGAAAAAGGGGGAAAGGGGAAGCAGAAAAAGGGGAAGAGCTGTGGTGGGGAAGAAGTCAAACGTGGAATTCTAGTAAAATAAAAAATGAGGACATCCTCAGCTGTACAGGGAAGAAACCAGGGTACTAGGACTGCAGCTTTGCGAACTAAGGGACTGTTCTTATTCAAGGGAATCTTTGTAGGTAAATTGGCAATTAGTGAATCAGAAAGTGCTTGTATTTCCTACTGTAGAAATGCACCAAGTGACTTACCACAAGCTTGAACTTGCTATGCTTGTTCATTCTGATCACTCCTCTGATTCAATAAAAATTGTAATTCAACTCTACAAAGTGTTAGCTATCCAGCCCAATTTGCTGCCATCATAAAATTCCTTTTCTTAAGCCTCAGAGGACTAGGAACTCACTAGCATAATAACTATCAACCTGGCATGAGGAAGCCTTTCCAAACTATGCAACCCTCCCCTTCTAGTGATACTGCAATACTGCACTTTGCAAAGAATATGAGAACCTTATCACAGAGATTAGGAGTGGGGAAAAATGATAGGTCTCTTAACTAGGAAGGCTTCCCAGTGATTAGTATGTAATATCCCATACACTACCCTCACCCACTTCCTTTATGCTAATTGAAAATTCTGAGTTAGTCATTGCCCACAGTAGCCAGGAATCTACACTCTAGAACTAGAGTGCCCAAGTTCAAACCCAGTAAAAAAATTACTAGCCCTAGATGGTTTTGCTCAGTGGTTAGAATGTCAGCTTGAGGAATCAAAGGTCCTGGGTTTGATTCCAGTCAAGGGCACATGTCTGGGTTGCAGGCTAATCCCCAGTAGAGGCCATGCAAGAAGCAGCTGATCAATGATTCTCTCTCATCATTGATGTTTCTATCTCTCTCTCCCTCTCCTTTCCTCTCTGAAATCAATATTTTAAAACATAAACATATTTTAAAAAAATAACTAGCCCTCTCTGTCTCTGTTTCTTCATTTGGAAAGTATGCAGAATATGGTATATCCATAAGGTTATTGAAAGGTTAAATAATTAACATAAATAAAGTACTTGGAACAGTGGCTGACATGCAGAACATTTGCTACCTTTATCATTATCATCATTATTACTGTTACTATTTCACAGTTGGTAAACTGAGGGCTGTATAGGCAAAATGATGCACCTTTCTTAATTAACTAAGAGCACATAATAGAATGCAGACTACTTAACTCAAATCCGTTGCCCTTTTTAATACACCAGTTAATCCTCAGAAGGTAGTTAATAAATACTGCATACCTCATAGTATTTTAGGAATTGTTCATCCAACAGAACAATTGAGAACATCATGTGAGGGAGAGATCTGCACCATCTAACAGATACTATCATGCAGGACCCACGCCAGTATCACTGTCTTTCCACCTACTGGCTTATTCACGCTATAACAACTGCACATAGGGAAGCTATTCCACTGAATTCGTACAAGCAATCATCTATTTATTCACTAAAAGAATATGGCAGGGAGGGTTTGGGATGAGCGAAATGAGGGTTGTCAGAATAACAGTGACAAATGGGATGCAATTGTTCTCCAAAAGCTTAGAGCCAAGGGGTCTTCCCTTTTTCCCTCCCCTCAATCCCCACTGCTTCCACCCAGACTGCACACAGAGAAGGTGGTTAACAGTGGAAAGCCCTGTGAATAACATGACAGCCATACATTCAGAAACTGATGTCATTTCCCTAAATACTGTTTGTAAAATGGTAATTATCTGCCAAGCGATGACAGCTGGCACTTAGCATAGAGACACAGAGAGAAAGAAAAAGAGAGAATGACAATAAAGGGTCCCTGTGTAATTTACCAAAGGGCTGAAAGAGAGAAGGAAACATAATCAGAAAAATAAAATGATTACCAGTGTGTGATGGGGTGAAAATTGCTTTGGGCATTTTTTCTTCAGAGAACACAAGATTGAATTGGAAGAATGAAGCTAGTTTCATGATATACACTGGAAGAGAGGAGGTTATATTAAGGCTGTGTTAGGAAAGAGTAATACACCAAGGGTCCCAGGCTGTGACAAAATCGCATGCAAACCTTGTGTGCACTTAGCCTCTCAAACAGGGACCAGTCAGCCCATGACTCCTGGGTAATAAACCCAATAACACTGCCCTCAGTTCAGCTGGGTCAGAGGAATAATGCAGTAGCTTCTTGTGCCTCTCTCAGTTAGTTAAAAAAAATCTTTACTGTTGAAAGTATTATATCCCCCTTTTTCCCCCATAGACCACTTCTAGCCCGCCCCTGTCCCAGGCCTTCACCACCCTATTGTATATGTCTATGTGTTATTCATATACGCATACAAGTTCTTTGGTTGATCTCTTCGCACCCACCTCCTTCCCCCTCCTTCCCTCTGAGATTCCACAGTCTGTTCCATGCTTCTGTGTCTCTGGATCTATGTTGTTCATCAGTTTATTTTGTTCATTAGATTCCACATATGAGTGAATCATGTGAATAGATTACCCTGAATATTCTAGAATGGCCTGATCAACTCAGTTGAATGCCATGAGGACAGAACTAGTGATAGGTTTCCCTGAAGAAGGTGAACTTCTCTGTGGGGTGCAGCATCAGCTTCTGACCAAGACTTCCATTCCTGATGGCCTGCATGATTGATTTTGGATGTGCCCAGACAGTTCTCAAAATTGCATTACAATTCTTTACAATAATTCTCTCCCTACATCCATGTCTCTCTCTCACTATCTCCATATATATGTACACATACCTATAGACCAGTGGTCGGCAAACTGCGGCTCGCGAGTCACATGCGGCTCTTTGGCCCCTTGAGTGCGGCTCTTCCACAAAATACCATGGCCTGGGTGAGTCTATTTTGAATAAGTGGCGTTAGAAGAAGTTTAAGTTTAAAAATTTTGGCTCCCAAAAGAAATTTCAATCGTTGTACTGTTGATATTTGGCTCTGTTGACTAATGAGTTTGTCGACCACTGCATAGACATTATCTATCTATCTATTGATCTATCTACCTATCTATTCATCCATACACACACACACACACACACACACACACACACACACACATATATATATATATATATATATATATATATATATGCCTAAGCGACTGTCTGACCATCTGACCATCCAACCGGTAGCTATGATGTGCAATAACCATCAGGAGAAGACTCTCCAACTGGTAGCTATGATGCACACTGAACACCAAGAGGCAGATGCTCAATACAGGAGCTGCTGAGCTGCGGTGACTTGGCAGCTGTGGTTCTCGGGTGACACACCTGGAACCAGAGAGGAGGGAGCCCAATTTTGCAGTGTGTCACCTGAGAACTGCCCTCTCACAATCTGGGACCCCTCAGGGGATGTCAGAGAGCCAGTTTGGGCCCTATCCCTGCAGGCCAGGCCGAGGTACCCCACAGGTGCACAAATTCATGCACCAGGCCTCTAGTCTTAACATATCAGGGAAACTTAGAATAAACATTTCTCACCTAAATATATGTGTTTTCCCTAACACACAAGGATGTAGTTTTGGATAAATCACTCAGCTTTTCTAGATATGAGTTTCCTCAATTATTGAAAAAAAAAATCAGCATGATTATCTAAGAAAAAACAGAATCAGTATCAGTGTTATCTGATATGGATAACATATTAGGATATGAGATAACACATGGAAACATGTTACACATCCTAACATGTTTTAAAGAAGATAAAAGTAAAGTAGTAAAGTAATATTCCATCATCTTACCACCTCCTCTCCTATCCCATACTGTAGAGGATGTGTTGTAGAATATGTATCAGGTTTAATCAGACTTGTTCAGAAAACTAATGGATAAATTCGGGCATCCTCATTATGAGCTTTTAAGCACATATCTCTATTTTTATCACTTGTTTATATGTTTCACTCCTTATATTGTACACACTATGACAACAAGAACTATATTTGGGTCCCCCTTATATTATAGAATGTATATGTCTTTTGAATGAAATTTGATTTTTTTTACTGTAAAAATCCTTTTATATGAAATTCTGAAAGTGCAAAATAATCTATAGTTATAGAAAGCAAATTAATGATTACCTGGTGGGGGGCAGGAGGAAGGGATTTCTAAGAGGCACAAGAAAACTTTCGGGGGTGATAAATTCGTTTGGTATTTCGATTTTTATTGTGGTTTTCCAGGTATATACAAGTGTCAAAAGTATACACTTTAAATATGTGCAGTTTACTGTATATCAATTATAACTCAGTAAAGCTAGTTTTAAAAACTAAAATGATAAAAGTGTATTTAGAAAAAACACTGCATACAACTTGGAAAATAGAGGACTTATGTAGCCATATGTTTCCTTAACATTTTTTAAATTTTAGAAAATGGTAAAATAAATATTAAATCTGTAATTTTTATTACATTTAAACCTATAGTGTCTATAGACTATACCTATTGTATAGTATCTATAGTATCTAGAACGGTAACTAAAATTTGGTTTGGGGTTTCTTTCTTTTTTGACAATACATGAGAAAAATCTTCTCCCTGTTCTTTAAAACTAAATATTTCCATGAGTGTTTTTTTTTAATTGAAAAAAAGAACTACCATAATAATTTTAATGAAAAGTTAAAGCCATTCCCTCCCAAAATCAACTTAATATATCATTTAAATATGCTAAATATAATAAAATATATATTTAGAGGAGTCCATTTACTAAAAAGAGTTGACTACCACAAATAAAAGTACTGAAGACCCTGAAAGGTTATTTACTTTTAGTCTATTAATTCCTCCATGTCTAGCAGAGCCCACTGATTATGAAGTAGTTTACAGACATCAACTTTCTAGGCCGCAAAGGCTTTTAAAATTATAAAGAAGAGAGAGTTGTGCTGAAACGATGTGGTGTAAAGCTGCCACAGTTTAAAATGCAGTTATAGATTCAGAATGTAAATGGTTGTCATCAGAATGAGATTACAAGTTTCACAAGCTCTGAGAAACTTAGCTTATTTAACACTGAGTCAATGCCTTCACAGCCAAAGTTAGTGAAAACACTTCAGATTCTGAAAGAATATGCTCATTAAATTTATAGAGCAGGATTTCAAAATGTCCAGTTTGTTTGCCAAGGCTATTTTGAAGAACGTTTCAAGTAGCCCAGTTTTTCTCAAAGTTAGTCATCCTTTTTCACAACTTTTGCCATGTTCACATACCATCTGCACTATTATTTAAATGATATTTCCTTTTAAATAAATACATTTTTATTTTACTATATGTGCTTTAATTTTAAATTATATTTATTATTATTATTATTACTACTACTAGAGGCCCAGTGCATGAAATTCATACACTGGGGGGGGGGGTGTCCTTCAGCCCAGCCTGCACCCTCTCCAATATGGGACCCCTCGGGGGATATCTGACTGCTGGTTTAGGCCCGACCCCATGGGATTGGGCCTAAACCCACAGTCAGACATCCCTCTCACAATCCGGGACTGCTGGCTCCCAACTGCTTGCCTGCCTGCCTGTCTAATCACCCTCTAACCACTCCCCTGCCTGCCTGATTGATACCTAACTGCTCCCCTGCTGGCCTGATAGCCCCCAACTGCCCTCCCTTGCCCTTGCCGGCCCGGTTGTCGCCAACAGCCCTCCCCTGCAGGCCTGGTTACTCCCAACTGCCCTCCTCTGGTGGCCTGGTCCCCTCCAACTGCCCTCCCCTGCTGGCCTGGTTGCCCCTAACTGCCCTCCCCTGCAGGTCTGGTCCCCCCCCAACTTCCCTCCCCTGCTGGCCTGGTTGCCTACAACCACCCTCCCCTGCTGGCCATCTTATGGTGGCCATCTTTGACCACATGGGAGCTGCCATCTTGTGTGAGGGTCAATTTGCATATTACTTATTTATTATATAGTATAGGATTATTATTATTATACATGGAAGATAAGTATCACTTGTTATAAACAAACACAACAGTGCTCTAGAAGCAAAATAGTGGTATTATTATTTACTTAAATCATTGAAAACTCTGAGGCTATTGACTTACTGCATTTGTTTTTGTGTTTATTGGGTTTGTTATTTTTAAATTACCAAGTGTTTTTAAAGGTCTTTAAAAAGGCTTAATGCCACCAAATCAAGACTTCTCTTGATTTAGTCAGATGGATGAAGAGATATGAAGAGAATAACTCTCTCATCATGTAAGCCAGGGCTACTGTGATAGCATTCTGTGTTATACACCATTCCAAATAATTTCACATGCCACTGGGAAAAACTGGAGAAATACACTGCAATGGACTAAATGTTTATGTACCCTCAATTCCTCTGTTGAAACCCAATCCTCAAGGTGATGGTATAAGAAGTGGGCCATTTGGAGCGTGATTAGGTCATGAGGGTGGAGACTTCATAAATGAGATTGGGGCCTATATGAAAGGGATCCCAGAGAGCTCCCTCCTCCATGTATGGACACAGCAAGAATGGCCATCTATGAAGCAGAAGGTGGGCTCCCACCAGACACTGAACCTGCCAGCGAGAGCTTGGACTTCCTAGTTTGCAGAACTGTGAGAAATAAATGTTTGTTGTTTAAGCCACCCTATCTATTGTATCTTTGTTATATAAGCCCAAATGGACTAATGCTCACACTAAATGTTTGACATTTTACATGTCCAAATGTATAACATTTATTCATTATGTTGAGTATACAGGATATCCACTGATGAGAGAGACAGGTGGATTTTTCATACCTAAACACAAAAGCAGTATAATGACTAGCATAGAAGGGTTTATAAGAAGGAAGTCATATGAGCAGATTAAAGTCTTAGAAGCTGTCTGATTAAAGATGGATAAACTGAGGCCAAAAACTGTTGTGTCTTATTGATAGTCAGAGAGCTAAGAAGTGACCATGAAGAACCGGAACCCGTCTGCTCTTAGTGCTGGTCTAGTTCACTTCTATCCACTTAGGATGAAAGCAGTTACTTTCATATGATTTTATATCTTTATTATCTATGTGAGAGTAGGGACATTCTTTAACAGAGGCCCTCAGGAGGAACCAAAAATCCAACCACACCTGTAAAATTGCAAAATACTAAATTATAATAAGGGTCTTAGAAATTAATGGCTTAATAAGACTGCCAGCTGATGACCCTAAATAAGAGAAAGATACTAGTCCCATAATTTTTTCAGAGTCTCCTAATGAATGGATGATGCAAATTGGATACAAATAAGGAATATGTCTTTAGCCATCCTTAAAAGGACATCCTTTTTAAAGTATTCAGTGTCATCTGTCTTATTGTACTAATATACTTCCAGAACTTTTTTCTTAATGTGGACACTTTATTAGATTTCTTCACCAGATACATACCTTTGATGAAATATTTGTTATCCTTTGTATTGCATTATTCTCTAACTGTTTAGTTTCTATGCTTTCATTTATTAAAAAGGTTTTAGTTTTTGCTAGCTCCTCTTCTTCCCATTATTCATATTCTTCCTCAACACCCCAGAGACAATAGCATTAAGACTTTTACTAATGTTTTTAATTTCTTTCCCAATCTCTAATGTTTTTGGAGATAAAGTATAAAAAGTCCTGGCATCCTGACTGGAACTTCGCCAATGGTCTATCTACATAGTGACAACAACCAGCACTGACTATCATTGCCCCGTGTATTAAAGGCAGGAACTAGGGACTTTTATGGTTTTATAACTAAAAGGAATTGTAATTGGTTATAAAGCATTTTGCAAATACAGAGTGCGACAGAAATGATAAATGAGAGTTATGATTATTGATGTGGTGACTGGCCATAATTATCTCTTCATTCCTGGCTATTTCTTACATAAAAGCTATTTTAGCTGACATTTTCCCCCATATCCAGTGACTCTAGAACAGAATAAAGAGAATAAGCCTACGTCTAGCTGTTCTAAACAAATGATGACTTTCAGTGTTCAATTAGTTGATTTGTAAAGCATCACCCCTTTTAAATAGATTGGCTCTGTTGTTGTATTTTTCTATTTTATTTTAATTTACATTTGAATAAGGTAGGCTTACTATATGACTGCAAATGTATTTGTGTTCTTGCCTGTGAGAGCACAATCTGCCCAATTTTTCCTCTCCTCCTAAAAATCACAGTCCTAGTTTAGCTGCAAACTATTATGTATGAAAAGTGTATATAATAGCAAATATTATGCCCCTTAGCCAAGTTAGGAAGTTATTAAAACAGCAGAGTTTATATTAATGAAACAAATGATTGTTAAATATAAGACACTGGATTTTCTTCTTGTCAGCATAGAAACAATGGTTAAGTATGGAAAAATAAATACTCTGATGATTTTCACTATGGTGCTATATGAATTGGGATAACTACTAAGGAACTCTTTCCCTCTATATCTTTGTCCCTTCAATTTCAGAGAAGACCTAGAACTAACTCAAGGAGCGTGTGTGTGTGTGTGTGTGTGTGTGTGTGTGTGTGTGTGTGTGTGTGATTCATACATAAAAGTATTGCCTGGGGTGAAAATCACCACTATACTATATTCTAAATTACATCATACTTTTCATCAAAAGCTTACTAAACTGCAGGGCTAAAAAATGCACAAATTATCTAAAAAGAATGGCTGGCATTTAGAATTCCAACAATTTCTTATCATGTTTAAATGAAAGCACTGATCTAGTTTTGATGTCAAAAGTGAGTTACAGAATGGAATCATAGTTTTCTATATGTAATACTCGAGGCCCTGTGAACAAAATTTGTATACTCGGGTTGTGGGGGGTGTGGGGGAAGTCCCTCAGCCTGGATTGCGAGAGGGTGCAGGCCAGGCTGAGGGACCCTATCTGTGCACAATTGGGGCCAGGGAGGAACGCAGGAAGTTGGTCAGCCAGGGAGGGACTGTGGGAGGGCTCCAGGGCATGTCAGGCCCATCTTGCTCAGTCCTGATTGGCTGGACCCCATCAGCAAGCTAACCTACCGGTTGGAGCATCTGCCACCTGGTGGTCAGTGAACATCATAGCGACTGGTCAACTGTCTTCCCCCTGGTGGTCAGTGTACATCATAGAGAGCAGTTGAGCAGCCTTAGCATATCATTAGCATATTATACTTCGATTGGTTGAATGGCCGACTGGATGACCAGGCACTTAGCATATTAGGCTTTTATTATGTAGAATTATACTTTGATCACAAAAATAATATTTTATCTTTCATATTGAATAAAGAATTTTATATCAAAGAGGATCAATAAAATAATTATTATCCTTTATCAGGAGATAAAAAACATAATTTAAATGAATATACTCCTCAAGACTAGGAAAATTTAGGTTGCAACTAAAATCATATGAAAATCTTATTATATAAAAATTCCAGTAAAATCCACAATTATATTTTACTAGTAGAGACCAAATATTAAATTTATATTAAAAATCATAGTCAACAGATTTATTATTAAGACATTTATTAAAGTACTAGTTAAGTTTGTGCTCCAGGCTTAAATCCAAAGTTTACATAAATCGTATATGTGCCATTTTATTTATTTAACAAATGTTCATTAGTTGCATTTTAGTTCTCAGGTGCTATATTGGAGAGTAAAACATAGCTACATTCACTCCTATCCATACCACATTTCCTCTAATGCCAGGAATTATCTGAGCACCTAGGCAATCTTGTTTGTTTGTTTGTTTATGCAATAATTTTCTATTTAGAGTGAATGATGTAAAAAGAAGTGTTCCGGTATAAACTGGGAGAATGGGGAATAAAATGACTTGCAAATTTTGTCTTTCCTCTTAAGTTTGATAATATTCCCCAAGTAATAGGAAAGCTTCCATGGCATCAGATCATTACTAGCATTGATATTAAACTGCTTTATTTCTGCTGCTGAATTTGGGAGAATTTGTTCTACTTACTGCAGAAAAATATTGCATCACATCTATTTGCTGTATATTTGTAAATGATGAGGCATTAAAGAAAACCTGGAAAACTCACTGGACTAGGAACATGAATTGGGGTGTTTAAAAAAAAATGTTTGGGAGAGTTGAATTATTTATTGAACCTGGGTTATAAGAATCACCTCCACTTCACAAATAAATTAAAAGCTCTACAATGAAGAAATAAGTATTTCATTAGTGAGTGAAAGATTTTCGAAAGAGGCGATACAGGGGTTCTGACTCTTAATTTTAGAGAAAAATTGTTATAAAATCAGAAATTTAAAAAAACACACACAAAGACAACCAAAGATAATACAAACCTTAATAGCCAGTTGTTAATAGTTCAGGCACAACAAATAGGTTAAAGACTAAGGGCTCAGGTGTGAGGCAAAGACTTTCAGTCACCTAGATATATAGTATTCTATAATTTCCTACTAGGGCCCAGGTACTGTGCAAGGCATTTGTCAGACAATATTGCACCTGAAAAAAAAAAAAAAACGATAGCTCATCCTTACAGAGCTTACAATGTAGTGGAAGAGGCAGGTGAAAAATAGGTAATCTAACAATAACTATTGGATTTATTAATTAAAAGGAATACTGTGAAGGTGAAAATTTTGGAACTGTGTTAGAGATTAATAAAATGGACACACACTGAGAGAGATCCAAATGGGGCAGATTGAGAAAGGAGTCTTTAATCTGAATCTTACATGAATCAAAAGGAGACGGCGTGCAAAGGCCAGAAGAGAGCATTCCAGACAAATAATAAAAAGCACATGATCCTAAGATGGAAAGAGCTAGATATTTTTGACTATTGAAAATATGGCCTACTACAACCAGCCGGTGTGGTTCAGTGGTTGGGCATCTACCCATGAATCAAGAGGTCATTGGATAGATTCCCAGTCAGGGTTGTGGGCTCAATCTCCAGCAGGAGGCAGTTAGTTGATGTTTCTCTCTCATGGATGTTTCTATCTCTCTCTCCCTCTCCCTTCCTCTCTCTCTAATAATAAATAAGATATATATATATATATATGTGTGTGTGTGTGTATATATATATATATATGTATATATATGTATATATATATACATGCATAAATATATATATATACATATACATGTATATATATGTATATATATTATATTAAATATGGCCTAACACAATGACAATAAAACCCCTACCCAACCAAAAAGCAAGCAAATTAAGATTGGAAAGGAAGGGTAGTGTCAGGTTATAGAAGACCTTAAATGAAGCTCCAGTGAGTCTGAAATTTACATGGGAACCAGAGGACCACGGAGCTTGTGCAGAGAAGTGACACTCAAAATGTTCCCAAAGAAAGACAAGCAGAGGGAACAGCTGGGAATAGGAGCAGTGGGAAATGCCCATTCCCCATGTTTATTAAATGCCTACTCTATGTCAGAAATTCTAACTAGTCTCATTTAGTCTTACAAGTGTAGGAAGTATTCTCCTTTTACAAAAAAGGGAACTGAACCTCAACTGGTTAAAGTGTCTAAGTTTACATAACACATGATGGTGCTTTTTAAATTCTATATTCATCATAACTAAGTCTAATACAACAGGTCTATATATCTTGACTTTAGAAGCCCATTGTCTACCTCTTGATTACTTTACTACTTACTTTAGTTTACTGAAACTGCCCAACCAGGAAGTGATAAAAATGCATCAAGCCTTATTATACAATTCTTTGATCCAGAAAAGTTGATCACATCAATTAGCACCCTTAAAGCTTTATATCAAAATGAGAATCTAATAATATTTAGAAAATGAAGAAGAATGACAAAGTGGAAAAATATTGAAGGAAAATAAATAAATACGTCTACAACCTAAATTAAGACAAAACAGTCAGCATAATAAAATGTTTAAATAATCAAGAGCTTGCCAGGCCAGCACAGCTTAGTGGTTGAGCATCGACCTATGAACCAGGGGGTCATGGTTCAATTCCTGGTCAGACACATGCCCAGATTGCAGGCTCAATGGCTCAATCCCGAGTGCAGGCATGCAGGAGGCAGCTGAACAATGATTCTCTCTCTCTTAAAAATATATTTAAACAAAAAGATAAATAATCAAGAAGTATTTTTAGAAAACAGATTGATTATAAGTGCATCTATAATTATGTCTGCAGAGGCACAAGCGAGGGCATATTTGTAGATCTGTGATTAGAATGAAATAGAGTTGGGGAGAAGCCGAGTCATCTGCTTTCCACTATATCAAAACTACAAAAGGATGATCCAAAGTTTGATGCTTTGGAATAATTTAATAAGGAGGTTTTCATAATCATTAAAGGTAGCTTGTTTCTGTGTTAAAATGTTCTATACTCACAAAGTTATCTTTGATATTGATGTTTTATCTGCTACAGCCCAAGCTCAGAGTGACCAGTGGGAATAATTGATCCCTTCTCTCATATATAGGATCTCTTTCCTCTGTGTTAGTAGTTACCTTGCTTTTCTGTTATCTTTCTTCCAGTCTAAACAAGCCCCGTTCCCTTAATGTTTCCTTATAGATCTCATTTTCAAACCCTTTTATCATTTTTGTTGCTCTCTTCTGAACTCATTCAAATTTATCTATGATTCTCTTTCAGATGAGAAACAAATGCAAAACATAGCCAATTGAGGCCTAAAGAGTGCTGGTAGAGCAAAATAATTATCTCTCATTTATTTTATGCTCTCCCATTAATATACCCCAAAGCAGTATCTGGGATTTTACATGGCACCTTCATATTTTTGACTTATACTCAATTTATCATTCATTATAGCTTGCATCTCTATCCCTATAGAACCACTGTTTGTGAAGTTTACACTTGTTTTTATTGAATCCCTTTTATTGATTTCAGACCCACATCCTATATATCAAGATGTTTGTTTGTAATACTAACCTCCAATTTGCCTCCAAAGACATATGATTCTCAAGGTCTTAACTGCGTAAATTATTAGCACACATTCTGTTTTACTTTACCAAATCTGAGTTCACAGTTGTGTGTGTGTGTGTGTGTGTGTGTGTGTGTGTGTGTGTGTGACTGGAAAGTTACACTAGGATTTAAAATATCTTCCTCTAAACTCTTAATATTGCTAACCTCAAAAACTAACATTTATTGAGGGCCAACTACATCACCAACTGTTTGACATTGTATCAGTCCTTATAACCATATTCCTGAGATCTGATTAACCCAATTTTATAGAAATTAAAAGCAAACAATAAACAAACAAACAAAAAAATGAGGGCCATATGTATCCAGTAATTTTCTCAGTGAATAACTAGGAAGCAGTAGAGGCAGCTCTACCCCATTGGTTGTCTAGTTACAGGAACTTGAACTGGTCTGTTTGATTTTAGAGCCAAGCGTTTTCAGTGCACCAGTTAAAAACTGAAGTTGAATTGATGCACAAAAGCTTCTTACCAACAGGTCCCTCATTCCATTCTGCTATAACTAGTCAGGATTTTATGAAAACCGTGGCAGTGTCTTCACTCCAGGGAGTCTTCCTTTAGAGGGATGATGCTGGTGCTATGAATGATGAGGCCATTGTTCCTGGGGATAGAGATGCCACCAGCAACAAAATGACTGTTTACTGCAAAAGCCCTGGTACCTGAAAGCCTACTGAATAGAGTTGACCCCACCCCTTTTTCCTAAATTAAAAAAAGCATCCCAACTAAGACAATATGATAATTAGATTGACTTCTATTTGTTTCCTTACTTCAAATTAATTGAATCCAAACACTATCCATCCAAATCACTGGCCTAAGTCAATGGCTGCTAAATGAGGTGCTCAGGCTCTGTTGAGTATTTTAAAAGTTCCTAAGGGGATGCAGTAGATTTCAGACACTAGAATAAAGAAAGCACAATGTTTACTTAATTAAGGTTTTATGAGCTGACTGTGTGACTTGCCCACATCAGCAACTTAGCCCTTATCTTTTCAAACACAAAGTGCACATATGCTCATTTAACTGGAAGAGGCAGATTTCAACTGTTCCAAAGAATGAGAACCAAGGCCTGTGTTACAAAATGGGCTTGTTCATATGGTTAATCTGAATATTTCTTAGAAAAGCATATGTAAATCAAATTGTAAGGGACAACAATAAATGATAGATGACAATAGCATTGTATTAATACTGGGAAGTTCAGATAATTTAAAATCATTAGCAAGAATACATGAACTTCTATTCTATAACAGTTGCCTAGCAGTGAGCTTTCTTTACTTGTCTGTGTATACTTCGTTATTTCCTTGAATGCATTACTGCTGGAATAGAATGTGCCAAAGGTTTGGTTTTCAACAGACAGATGAGAAGTTTATCTACTAAATATAGCTACTATCAAATAGGCTAAATTAGAACATATTAAGTTCTAAATTCTGCTTTTGTTTAAAATATGCATGCTCTTGGTAGAATATAAAGACCATCCTGAGTTCAAACATCTCTTCCAAGGCACTTGGTAGTAGGAGGAGGCCAAACAGTGAAACCCTATACCCTGCAGAAGAAGACTGCTCTCCTGGGATTGAGCCATGTCCTAAAAGCAAGCTATGGCAGTTAGATCTTTTGGGTTTGTCTAAGGCAGTATTTCCCAACACTAAACAGTATTATAAACATGAAATGAGAAGATAAAAAAGAAAAGAAAAGAAAAAATAAAGCACAACAAAGAGGAAAATACCATTTTCCTTTTATTTATTTTCTAAACATCACTACTACCAATTCCTTTTTTTTCTACTCAAGATGTGTTCTCATCTGTAATAAATGATTGGGGGGCGGGGGAAACAAAACAAAACTCAAAGCAGAATGGTAACATTCTTACTATTGATAATTCTAATTTATATTAAATATATTAAATTAGGTTCCCAATCAGTTCACTATAATATTCTCTCTGAGACTAAAATAGTTTTTCATTTAAAAATGTTTGATAACACTGAGATTTGGCTTAAATTTTATTTTTATCTTTGTATAACCTTTTTCTTAGTTTTATCTTTCCATTTTTCCCTTCTTTTAATACTGATCCTCTCAGCTTAGTCTGCCGAGAATTTCATTTGTTTGGTTTGCTTATTTTCCTTTTTTAATAATGTGAACAAGAAAGCATATTAAGGGGCCAAAGGAAAGAGTAGCCAGAGTTAGATAAAACACTGAGAAAGATGGAGGTCAAGAAATGCTTGTCTAATGAGACCATCAAGGCAGTTCCATCCAGGTAGCTCTACTTAGAGTAATAGGTTCATGAGAAGTTGGAAGGGTCATATGAAAGGTAGGGTCAGACCTGTCCACATTTAAGATTCATTTAGATAGCAACTTAGACATCAGAGTTTGTGCTCTTCCCTTTTCCAATATTAAAAAAAAAAGGTGGTTAAAACATATGCATTCTTAAAAAATCAAGTATTTGTTACAAATGAATTAGGCATTATTATTTATTGAACATATGTATGTATACATTATAGACACAAAAAAGAAAAAATCAGTTGTTTGAATTGCAGAAATGCCTAAAAGAAGCAACATTCTAAGGATTATAAAGATTCAAGATCTACTAAGTTAAAAACACCAGAAAAAAAGAAAAGAAAAGAAACTCTATACCTCAGCTACTTCATTATGAGTTTCATGGGTTAAACCAAACCAAACATAAAATAAATAAATAAATTTAAAATTATAGTGTGGAGAAAGCCTGGGGTAGGGGTGGGGGTGGGGGCAGGGTGGAGAAGGGGAGAAGACAGGAACGGACTAAAAGGGATCAATGGGGGGGGGGGAAAAAGGGACATCTGTAATACTTTAAATAATAAAGATAAATAAAAAAATAAAACCATAATTATAAAAACATATTATTTTGGATTTTAAACAACCTATTTCCAAATATAAACTTATTTCCCATATAATTTTATTAATTGGCAAATTGGTATTGCTAATTGATTTGGTTTTCACTTAGATTTTCAAGCATGTTGATAATTGGAAAGTATTTTCTTTCGCCTAACTTTGATGACAAAACATTAAATGACCATTTTTATTCATTGACAAGAAGAAATCTACTTTGAGGCTTTATAAATTGCTCATAGGCAAGCAAATAAAATTGCATAATTTTCTTATCAGAGCCAAAGCTAATAATTTATTATTAAAATTAACTTGAATACAAGTAGAATGCATCCCAGAGAGGGGAGCATTATAAAATATTCACAGAGTAATTCTAAACCCATACAAAGTGAAAAATTACGTTCCCTTCCTGGATATTTTAATTGTATTTTAATTTTTTATTTAGTTTTTCATACTTAGAGGTGATTTTATTTTTTAATTAAATCTTTATTGTTGAAAGTATTACATATGACCCTCCTTTTCCCCCATTGATTTCTTCTAGCCTGCCCCTGCCTCAGGCCTTCACCACACTATTATCTGTGTCCATGGGTTATGCATAAGTGCATACAAGTTCTTTGGTTGATCTCTTCCTACCCACCTACCCACCCATGTTTTTTAAATTTATTTTGAGTTAAAGAAAAATCAGATTCAATAGAGCATTTGCTATGTCATATTCAACTTTTTGTTTTTCACTTAAATTAAATATTTATTTTCTATTTAGAATTTTTTTTTATTAACTGGCTGATGAAATGGTGAAACATTTTCATTATTAGGTCATTTATTTTTGGTTCTAATATTATATCCAACTGCATTCCCAACTCATGGGGATTGGCATATTTCACTGATTACATCAAATTATGCTATGGAAGAAAATTAATATGCATCCCAGTAATAGGAATGAATACTTAAAGATCAGCCCTAACCATCTTATAGTAACAAAAGTTTTGGTAGGCACAAAAGAGCAGATAGTTTTGCTTTTATCTTAATTTATTATTTTTTACAGAAGGGGATAACAAATGATAACAGATAAAATTCCATACCAAATTCCATACAAATTCTAATTTATTGGGAATATGTAATATTGTACAGATCTTTGAATAAAAATAATTGCAAAGCATACAGTAATTCTGGAAGCATCTGTTATAAAATAGGTTCAATCTAAACAGACTTTATCATGCCCATTTATATAGGTAACATTAGAAAGGGCCAACTACCATCAATTATCTTGAGTATTATAACACTGTTATGCAGAATCACTTATTGAAGGAGATTCTTTAAAATGAGACTTTATCAAAAAGTGGGCAACGGACCTAAATAGATACTTTTCAAAAGAAGAGAGAAGGAAGGCCAAGAGGCATATGAAAACATGCTCAAAGTCACTAATCATCCAAGAGATGCAAATCAAAATGACAATGAGGTACCATCTCACACCTGTCAGAATGGCTATCATCAACAAATCAACTAATGACATGTGCTGGCGAGGATGCAGAGAAAAAGGAACCCTTGGGCACTGCTGGTGGGAATGCAGACTGGTGCAGCCACTGTGGAGAACAGTATGGAGTTTCCTCAAAAAACTAAAAATGAAACTCCTATTTGACCCAGTGATCCCACTTCTAGGAATATATCCCAAGAAACTAGAAACACCAATCAGAAAGGATATATGCACCCCTATGTTGATAGCAGCACAATTTATAATAGCTAAGATTTGGAAACAGCCTAGGTGCCCATCAGCAGATGAGTGGATTAAAAAACTGTGGTACATCTACACAATGGAATACTATGCTGCGGTAAGAAAAGAAGTTCTTACCATTTGCAACAGCATGGATGGAACTGGAGAGCATTATGCTAAGCAAAATAAGCCAGTCGGAGAAAGATAAATATCACATGATCTCACTCATTTATTGAATATAATGAACAACATAAACTGATGAACAAAAATAGATCCAGAGACAGAGAAACATCGATCAGACCATTAAACCTCAGAGGGAAGGTAGGGGAGGATGGGGGTAAGGGGGAGAGATCAACTAAAGGACTTGCATGCATGCATATAAGCCTAACTGATGGACACAGCAACAGGAGGGTGAGGGCATGAGGGGGGTTAGGGGGGATAATGGGGGAATAAGGACACATATATAACACTGTAATCAATAAAGAAATTAAAAATAAATAAAATAAAATGAGACTTTATATTGGCTCAAATTAACTCCCAACATGACTAATGCACATTTAACTTTAAAATATTAAAAAAAAAAAAAACTTGATGCACACAGAAATATACTTATTTCTCAGGCATTTGAATCATGTATTTATCATCACTTCTGAGAACAGTTTATTTTGGATGCCAGATAAATGATGTCTGTTCTTTTTCCTTTTTTTTTTTTTGTTATGGAAATTCACGTTTTATTTTATTTGTTCTATATTAAATTTATTGGGGTGAGATTAGTTAATAAAATTTGCTTCAAGTGTACAATTCTATGATACATCATCTCTATATGGTACTATTTATCTGTTTTTAATCTATCCTATAAAATAAAAGGCTAATATGCAAATTTCCTCCTCAACCGGGAGTTCGGCCAGGAGTACGACCAGGGGGCGGGGCTGGCCCCCCAACTGCCCGTGGCCCCTCCTTTGGTCAGCCCCTCCCTCTATTGCCCCCCCATCTGAATCAGGTGGGTCAGTTGGACCCCATCCATACACAAATTCATGCACTCGGCCTCTAGTCCATATATATAAAAAGCTAGGGTCTGTGACGACTGAAATGACCAAATGACCAGCCGCCATGAGGTGGCATTGACTGGCAAACGGGCTGAACTGCTGACCTCTCGGTCCCTCCCTGTGGCTCCCACAGGCAGCGACAGCTCCTTCCCACCTCCCACAGGTGGTGGGGGCTTGCTCCCACCTCCCACAGGCTCAGGAGGCTCACTCCCACCTCCAGTGAACTGCTGCCGCCCACTGTAGCCAGCGAACCAGCCTGATCAGGGGGTGGGGCTGCCCAACCTCGTGGCCCCTCCCCCCGCTGGCCTGCCCCTGATTGGACTCTCCCATCCCGATCAAGAGCCTGGGTCAAGGCACAGAGCCTGGACCCTTCCTGGCAGCCCCGAGTCCCTGGGGTTGAGAATTCTGATGGCCCTGCCCAGAGAGTAGAGGCTCCTGACAGGCAGGGACAGGGACCACAGGCCTCCAGGGAGCACCACAGACAACTCTGTGAGGAAAGGAGAGGAAAGGTCCTGTGGAGGGGGAGGAGGCAAAGCCAGTGGACTTCAGCCTATAATCCATCCCTTCCCCCCAGAGGCAGTGGGCCCTCAACCCAGAACCCCAGCCCCAAATCAGAAGAGCCCAAGGGAGGATTCAGGAAGCTCTACGGAGAGCTGAGCATTGAGAACGAGAGACTTCGTGAGGCCCTGACCCCAGACCGCTCTGTGGCTGGCGCAGCTCAAGGTGGAGCTGGAGCGTGCCATACAGAGGCAGGAGTGCTTTGCAGAGAGGCCAGCCCTCCTGGAGCTGGAGAGACTTGAGCACAGGGCCTGGAGCACATGGCTGCTGAACTGAAAGAGAAGCTGAAGGGCCTGTCAACCCTCCGGGCTGACAACCAGGCCCTCAAGGATAAAAACGCAGCCCTGACCCATGTCTTCAGCAAACTGTCCAAGTGACCCTGGAGGCCTTGCCCCTGTGCCCACATTTATACAGCTGCTTCTGCCAAACGCATCCCTTCACCTGTGTGAACACAAGTGACAGGGCTGCTGGGGAATCTCTGAGAAGCCATAAACACCCCTTGGGACCTCCAGGCTGGGATGGGAGGACAGAGCCCCCAGGAGCCAAGGAGGCCATCTGAGGCCAGGATGGAGAGGGGAGGCTGAGCCAGGTAGGGGACCAGGGCTGCAGGTAGGACCAGAAAGGAACCAAGGACCAGGAAGTGCCAGGACCAGTAGCAAGGACCAGAGTGTCCACCTGGAGGATCCCTCTCACGTGTGCTGCCACCAGTCACCCTTCCCGCCCTTGAGCAGGGATCCAAGAATGTGCCAAGCATCCCATTGGCCTGGGCCTGGTGGGCCTGTATATAGGGTCCATGTGCAATAGGGAGGGATGTCTTCTATTTTTTGCTGCTCACTTCCTGACCCTGGGGGAGAAGGTATTTTTGAGTGCAGCAGGGTGGTGGTCAGGGCTGCGAGCAGCAGCGGGGTAACACATGTGTGATTTCATCGCTGGTCCCTAGTATATATATAAAAGCCTAAGCGACCATCCGACCGTTCGACTGTCCAACCAGCAACTATGATGCACAATGACCACCAGGGGGCAGACACTCTGACCGATAGCTATGACACACACTGACCACCAGTGGGCAGGCACTCAATGCAGGAGTGCATCACCTGAGAACTGTCCTCTTGCAATCTGGGACCCTTCCAGGGATGTTGGAGAGTCAGTTTTGGCCCAATCCCCGCAGGACAGGCCGAGGAAGCCCATCAGTGCATGAATCCGTGCACCAGGACTCTAGTATTTACATAACTGCCCTAACCATTAACTAAATTTTCATTTAGACTGCAATTTCTTTAGGATAGAGGCCTAATTTCTTTTTAATTGAATCTAACAAATGTCTAGAATCATACCATCTTTCATTTAAAATGAAAGGTTTGTTTTTGACAAATAAACAATATAGATGCCTGCTTAAAAAATGTCTTCTGATATTTATTTCAGCATATCCCAGCTACATTTTTGTGGGACACATATAGCTGTCTTCTAAAATCACCAAACATGTCCAGGTATTTACATCTCTCTCTCTCTCTTTTTTTTTTTTTTTTCCTACCAAAAGCATTTGTAATTCCTAAGGAAAGATGAAATGCACTCTAGAAGCCTTTGACGATTTAGTGCACTGCTATTGGTAGTCTATGGCTAGTTTGTACTTAGTGTAGTAACTTCATGTTGGATGTCAAAAATGGATACTCTTCTCTCCAAGAAACTGTTCAGTAAAAATGTCCAACTGTATATTTTTAGCTGTCAGCACAAATAACTGGCAAAGTATAGCAAAGCATGAAAACACCACAGTAAATACAGTTGTGTATGTTTTCAGAAATAATCAAAACCAGGCAAGGAGAACCTGTATTTTAGACCCAAATAGGAATTTGCTCCCTTGTCGGGTCCAGTGATTAAAAGTCCTATTGCTTTGTGGGTGTCTTACTACTGCTTGGGCCTGGACTTTGACAGTAGGAACATTACACCTGTATTAATCATTTCTTATATATCCAATCATACCTTTCCATGAAATAAACCATAAAATTTGGGTTCATTCCTCAAGCAATGGCAGCTGAGTTTTCCAAAAAATCAGAATTTTTTGGTTCTTCTGGAAAAAACACCACTAATATTAGGCTTGCTTAGAAAATAAAGTGTTCCACCATCGAAAGAAATAGCTGTCTTGTGCATGCAAAGAAGAGTTCCCTCCAGCTTCCTCAGAACAAAGATGCAGCTACTTTGAAGATGATGAGTCGATGGCACTGTGAGCTCTTTTAAGGTGAAAATCTTATTTATTCAACGGGCATAAGCATTGACACAGAGAGAGCACTCTACACTTGATTAGATCAATAAAGAAGTATAGTAAAGACATCAGGTCCATTAATAAAACTTTACTCTATGTACCACAGTATTGTGTATGTCAGCAGCAGTAAGTGTGTGAGGACTTGGGGACATCCTCCATCCTTTCCTCTCCTTCATTCTCCATACCTCCTTCAGTGCCCTCTCATATGTAACCTTTGAATCGAGCACTTTTTGTTTGAACTGCCAACACCTCAGACTAAGCTACTGTCATCTCTTACTTATCATAATCTTCAAATTGGCCTCCTTTTATCCACCTTGCTCCCCACGATTTTGTACAGTAAATCAGAGATAGTTTTAATCAAATATGAAATCATTATTCCCTCACCCTTCTACTGCTCCCTTAAAGCTGATGTTACCCTTATGATAAATATAAATCCTTGGAGGAGTCTAGAAAGCACTTTATAGTCTATCTTTGCCTTCTTCATTCTTACCTTAGACTACACTCCTCCCTGGCTCATCATTTGGGGCACAGTGGACATCTTTCTGTTGCAGAAGTGAGCCACATTGTCCATGCTGTTTCCCCTGCTTAAAATGTGCCCACCCACCGCCTCCCCTAGTCAAGGCCTGCTCGTTAGGATTTCAGCTAATCATGAATTTCTGCAGGCAAATCCTTCCTGACTCCTGAGTTATATACTTTGCTATAAATTCGTAGAATATCACATTCCTCTCCTTCAAATCACTTAACTCAATTTGAAATAATGAATTCATTACTGTGATTATTTGATTAAAGTCTGTTTTCCTCTTAGACTCTAATTTTCATGATGGAAGAGAATGTGGCTCATTTTTGCTCACCACTGGTTCCTGAGACATAGGAGAAAGTCGGCCACATAATACTAGCTCCTAAAAAATACTTGATGGATGCCTGGGTAAACGAATGAATGAGCCCTGGTCCCTTCCACAGAAGTGAGGATGGACAGTGAGCACACTACACAGGGGTTCTTGCTTTCCTTTGTGACCAGCATCAGCATTTTTCAGAGTAGGTTTTGTGTTTTTGTTTTTTGGTTATTATATTTGATTAGGAGACATTACGCTTTATAAGATAAATAGAGTAAGGATCTTTATTAACCTCAGCTGATATACTGAAAATTTCTTTTTTTTTTTCTTTCACTAACATATTTTCAAAATAAGTTGGGCTACCCACCTAAGCTTATTTACTGAGGCCAAACTATTGTCTTGAGAAAGATGCTGATATTCCTGAAGAGCTTTCAACTTACTGATTATATAACGGTTCTTGCATTCATACAACGCTCCTAACTCTTTTCCAACTATTATGCTGAGTATTATGGTCCCCATTTGACACCTGGCAAAAAGGTAAACCATACTCCAGAGGACAGCTTGTTACATGCGTTTGTATTGGTTTTGTTTTTAATTTTCTACTCCCTACAATATGACTCGATAGTCAATTTACAAAGGCTGTTACACAACAGAATATTGACATGTGATAATGCCACCTTCATTATGGGGATCCGAAGAATAAGGCAGTTAGGTAAGGACAGTTTTCATTTCCAGCTGCTTAGAGAAATCACGAAGGAGCTAACTTGGTGTTAAAATGAGGAAAAAACGAAGCATTGCAGGCCAAAGTTCTGAGCAAGAACTCAAGGAAATTGAGGCCAATAAAGGGCTGACATAATGAGGGAACAGCAACCCTTGGTTCCCAGTATTAAAAGTCACTCTGCCAAAGAACTATGTTCATTTATTTTTTAAGGCAAAGTCTTCTCGGTAGAACTATAAGCCATGCCTTCATGGGCTCTTGATTTTATTAATGTGTGCTTACTTGCTCCCTCTCATACAGTATAATGTTTAAAAACACAAGTTCTGGAGTTAAATGGTCAGAGTTCAAAACTTCTCTCCATCTGTTCCTACTTCCTTCTAACTAGAATTACATTTCAGTTTGTTCATCTGTAAAACAGAGATTCTAAGTATCTTTCCCAGTTTCCAGGAAAGCATCAGGTATTGTAGGATCCGAGTCTTATATAATTATGGAAATGGTATCTCTTTATGAAAAGGCATACATACACAATATTGAGAAGTACCCAGTTCAGACCTCTCTCCCTGGACTTTGGAAGGAAGCAGTGTAAGCAATGACCCCTAGAGCTTAAGCTTTAAAAGCTCTGTTTGCCCTAGCTGGTTTGGCTCAGTGGATAGAGTGTCGGCCTGCAGACAAGGGTCCTGGTTCCATTCCAGTCAAAGGCACATGCCCGGGTTGTGGGTTTGATCCCCAGTAGGGAGCATGCAGGAGGCAGCCAATCAATGATTCCCTCTCATCTTTGATGTTTCTCTCTCTCCCTCTCCCTTCCTCTCTGAAATCAATATATATATATATATATATATATATATATATATATATATATATATATATATATATATTTTAATACTATGATGTGCACTGACCACCAGGGGGCAGACACTCCAACTTGTAGGTTAGATTGCTGCTGGGGTCAGGCAGATCAGGACTGAGCGAAATGGGCTGGACATGCCCTGGAGCCCTCCCGCAGTCCCTCCCTGGCTGGCCAACCTCCTGCGTCCCTCCCCAGCCCCAATTGTGCACTGGTAGGGTCCGCTGGCCTAGCCTGCACCTTCTGGAAATCCGGGACCCTGCTGGGGATGTTGGAGAGCCAGTTTCAGCCAGATCCTGCAGGCCAGGCCAAGGGACCTCACTGGTGAATGAATTCATGCACCAGGCCTCTAGTGAGAGGTAAGTTCTTTAAATAAAAAGACAAAACACATTTTGGTGGAGCCAAGCACATATAAGTTGGACTTGTGCTACTGGAAAAATAGCTTTTAGAGTAGATAAGTCTTAATTTATCTTTTCCACTAGATTATCAAAGCAAGCCTGAATAAGGAGGCCTCAACTCAGTTCTAGACCTAGAGCACCCCATGTTCAACAGCCACATTGAAGTGGACTATATGACATCCACCAGAAGGCATTTCTTAAATGTAAAATAATGACTGCTTTAAAGAAATTTTAAAATGTTGAATTATATTGTCAGCAATGATGGAGGAGACAAAACATATACTAAAATCTTAAAATGAAAGAATAAGTATTCTATCATTAAAACCTACTAAGAAAGGATGAACTTAGAAAAAAAGGATAGATGTGAATTGCTAGCAATGAAAGGAGGATAGAGGATCCTTATACTTAAGACTTGTAATATCTTCCTTTCAGCCTCTGGCCTTTGCAAAAGGAAGTCTTTCCTATTACCACAGCAGTACTCTTTACATTCTGTATTCTTTCTTACACAGGGGGTCTCCTTGATCATTGTTTAGGAGGAAATCTAAAACAATTGGTTACCCATCTCATGGCCTAATCCTCCCCCTGCCAAAAGAGAGAGAGAGAGAGAGAGAGAGAGAAAGAGAGAGAGAGAGAGAGAGAGAGAATCTGCCAATGAAACAGCTGAAGGTTGGAAATAAAACCTTCTGGGATAAAATATCCTTCTTTTGATCTTCAGCCTATGTCTTCACACCAAGGAAAATACTTGTGAATTTGTTCTCTAAATGATGACCCAGTCTTAGTCACCATCTGCTATGGATTGAATTGTGCTCCATTCACATGTTGAAGCCCTACCTAGAACCTGATGGTATTTGAGACTGGGGCCTTTGGGAGGGATTAGGTTTAGGTGAGGTCATGAGGTTGAGGCCTCCATGATGGGATTCATACTCTTACTCTCTCTCTACTGTGTGAGGACACAGAGAGAAAACAGCCATCTGCAAGTTAAAAAAAATTAAAAAAAAAGGCTTTCCTCAGGAACCAAATCTGCCTGCACCTTGATCTTGGACTTCCTAGCTTCTAGAACTATGAGAAATTAATATTTGTTATTTAAGCCACCCAGTATAGTCTATCAGAAATAAAAGTCTGAGCTAAGACACCATCTTAAATTGATTCTACAAACAAGTAAATCTTATGTTATGCTCACCCCAGCAAACATCCATGATGACTCCATGCTCCCTTTTAAGAACTTAATTTTATCTGCATATCTAATCTAATAATAGACAAATATGCAAATTGACCACACCTCCGACACACCCAGAAGCCACGCCCACAAGCCACGCCCACCATCCAATCAGAGCGAGTATGCAAATTAACCCAAACCAAGATGGCTACAGCCACAGAGAGCAAGGTTCCCTAGGTAACAGAGGAAGCCAAGCTTTCTGCCAGCCGTTGCAGGCCTAAGCCTCCACTCAAGCTACAAAGTTTCAATTATAGAAGGTAAATAAATTCAAACAAATGGCAGCAGAATGGAGCTTGAGAGAGCAGGCCAGGGTTGCCGCCAGCAACAGGGGTAGCAAAGCTTTCCGCACACCCTGACCGGGCCCACCCGCTTAAGGCAACAAAGTTTCAATTATAACCCCAACACAAATGGATTCGGGCCTCAGAGGGAGCCCCAGGCTTGGCTCTGCTCCAGGCTACAAAGTTTCAGTTGTAGAAGGAAAATAAATTCCAGATACCAGGGTCTCCGCTTGCATCCCAGGGGGCGTGGCCCACCTGCAAACCACCACAGGCCCCTCGCTCAGGCCGCCCCACGCCCCAAGGGAACCCCACGCTGATCAGGGACACCCTTCAGGGCAAACCAGCTGGTCCCCACCCCTGTACCAGGCCTCTATCCTATCTAATAAAAGAGAACTATGCAGATTGATCATCACTGCAACACACAATGTAGCTGCCCCCATGTGGTCAAAGATCCTGCCCCCATGTGGACACAAGATGGCCACCACAAGATGGCCAGCAGGAAAGGGCAGTTGGGAGGCACCCAGCCTGCAAGGGAGGGCAGTTGGGAGGCATCCTGCCTGCAAGGGAGGGCAGTTGAGAGGGACCAGGCTTGCAAGGGAGGGCAGTTGAGAGGGATCAGGCCTGCAAGGAAGGGCAGTTGGAGGTGATCAACCCTGCAGGAGAGGGCAGTTAGGGGTGACCAGGCCAGCAGAGGAGGGAAGTTGGGGGCAAACAGGCTGGCATGGGAGTGATTAGGGGGGGATCAGGCTGGCAGGCAGAAGCAGTTAGGGGCAATCAGGAAGGCAGGCAGGCAAGCACTTGGGAGCCAGCAGTCCTGGATTATGAGAGGGATGTCCGACTGCCCGTTTAGGCCCGATCCCAGGGATCGGGCCTAAACGGGCAGTAGGACATCCTTTGAGGGGTCCGAGATTGGAGAGGGTACAGGCTGGGCTGAGGGACAACCCCCCTCCGTGCACGAATTTCGTGCACCGGGCCTCTAGTAAAAAATAAAGCTACAATGTATTTTTGTGGAGGTATCCAAATAATGCTTGCTAAATAAAAAGAATATAGGCATATGGCACCTGCAGAAAATCTAATTCCAGAGATATCCCTATTATGTAAAAAAGGCCACAGTGACAAGTCCATTTATTTTCTGTGTCCAGAAATACTTTAAAAATCCATTAAGCTACCAAGCACATTGTGGTGCCATGTAAAAAAAAAAAAAAAAAAAAAAGGCACATTTTCCATATCAACTCTTGCTTTGGATTGAGCATAAGATTCACCCAGGAGATTCTGTCAACAATAGGGTCACTGCTGTTCTCATTATGTTTGCTTTCTTTCAGGGTTAAACATGCTCCCAAGCTGTTGAAGAGTCTTGGTAAGATTGAGAGCTGGTTAGAACGCCCATTAAGTCAAGAATAGTATGAAAATGTTTTCAATTTCTACCAATGTCTCCAGTTAAAACCTCAAGTCTTCCACTGACTATCCATTCCTATCCTATCTAATAAAGAGGGAATATGCTAATTGACTGTCACACCCTCAAAGATGGTGGTGCCCACAGCCAATAAGGAGGGAATATGCTAATTGACTGTCATGCCATCAAAGATGGCAGCATCCACAGACACAAGATGATAGCTGCTAGCACTCTGTGTGCCTGCCTCCAGAGTCCCCCAATCCCCTCAGCCCCCCAGCCACCCAGGGCTGGCTGAGACTTGTGCTGCCAGCAGTGGCAGCAGCAGAGGTGTGATGGGGGCATCTCCTTTCCTTGATTACCTGGTCGCCTCCTGCCCCTCAGGGCTCCTGGACTGTGAGGGGGGCAGGCCAGGCTGAGGGATCCCCACTCCAGTGCATGAATTTTCATGCACTGGGACTCTAGTAAACTATAAACATGCATGTTCTAGGGGGATTCCATGCCTGTTCATCTCTGCCAGCCAGTCTTGACAACGGGCTTTGCTATCTCTCAAAAATGAAATGGTGAATAGTAAAATAGTCTGGCTGTAAGGATCAAGGCTACTCGTTTGTGGGACCGAACATTCCCCTCATTTAGACACCTCAAAACACTATTTGCCCATGTCTTCATTTCACATGGGACTGGGATCTATATATTTTCCTAATATCTCTTGCTCATGCATTATAGGTGCTGAATTGCACTACATTCTATACCATTATTTCTAGGGTGATAGCATCAGTGGAACAAGCACACATATCTCTGCATGAGCTGTTTTGACCATGAAAACATGGCCACCTACACAAGCCATTTGGTTCTCAATGAGCCATAGCATCTGAGCTGGGTAAATAAACAACAACAACAAAAAAATAGTGGTTCAGAAATAAATACCACAAACATTTGTGTTTGCAATTCCGAAAAGCCCCACAGGTCCTATACAGTTCATTATGAACATGTAGTAGGTCTTATATTGGGATGAGGCTTAATTTAAGTTGTTTAGTGCAGGTTTTGGCCATCATCACAAGTCACCAAATCCTTTATAAGCATTCCAGGGCCTAACATTTTCACATATGTTGTCTTAATTGCTGGACAAGATTATGCTAAACCAGTGAGGGACAGATTTCAATAGATGTTTCCGATTTTTGTCCCAGAAATTTTTAATTCACGAACATTATCTTCTGGACAACTTTTATTTTTCCTCCCTGTGGTCATCATCTACTACATATCTGATTATAATTCAAACAGAGGAATAAATGTGTGTTGATATAGACTGTTAAGCATTCTAATAGCAATTCAAATACATCTATCTTACAGGATAGAATATTGTGTAACCTCTAGTCCTCCCACCTGCTTGTTATGGCAGAAAATTTATACTGTAATCTACCAGCACAGTTGAATTAAAGATGTGAGTCTTGATGACAACTGTCTACAGGTTGAAATTATAAAGGTAAACATGTGGTCCAGCAAATCTTCCTCTCCTTTAATTTAAGGATTCGCTTTCCTTAGTGCCAGAATAATATTCATGATGCTCTTGCTATTAAGCAGTTTCATTTTATTTATATTAAATGTATTTCTAACAAATTCTGCTGCATTTTCATTAGTTATTTGGCAATTCTCTATGTTAGTGAATAATTATTAAATTTCCCATACAACATGTCTTATAACTAAATCTTCACGTGCATAATCTCTCTCTCTCTCTCTCTCTCTCTCTCTCTCTCTCTCTCTCTCTTCACACACACACACACACACACACACACACACACACACACATACACACACACCAGTATTTGGATTACTAAATGAAAAGTTATGCCTTAGTGTACAGAACAGTTTTTGCTCTCAAATGTTTCTCTCCTTCATGCACTTATCTGACCCATTCAGCTAAAATAAACATGAGTCTTTTTAAATCCACAGTTGTATTTGCTCAAGTTCATATCTCTTTGAAAGATTAATTAATACAGCCATGACTAATTATCTATATCTGTGTGTATGATAAGGCCATTATACACAGTGAGCATCATAAAGATAATCACTTTTTTAGCCTCTCAGCAGAGGTCAGTATAAAGCCTTATTACCCTTCATAAATAGGCATACAAGCCATCACTGAAGAGTAAAATAACTACTGTTCCACTCCGATGAGTGTTCTTTCATAGTTACAGTCTTATATAATTTATTAAATTAATTCATGGAGAAATAAAGATTCTGGGTCAGGGGATGGGGGTGAGGGGACAACTGATAAGCTTAGATACTTTCTCTCATATCAAAATATGTTGCAATAATTGGAAGCAGAAAAATATCTTATGACCTATGAAGATCCTTGAAGATGTTCTTCATCATAATGACTCTGAAGAACTGATTTAGAATGTTGTCAATGAATTTGTGTTTGCCTGCATGTGTGCATGTGCAGTTGGGAGGGAAATGCATGTTTAACACATCATCTCAGGTTATAAGTCAGTGCTCAACTGTAAAGTACCCAAGGTATATCTGGAAATATTATCTTATGATTCCTAAAAACCCAGAAGTCTGGCAAAGGGCCCTAAAATCTGCATTTAGTTAATATCCAAAAATGTGTGAATTACAGTTCTCTTATTTCCCATCATAGATGATTAAGAGCCTGAAGTTGGAAGAAACAGTTTGGGAAGGCAAGGCAAAGCTCTCATCCATCAACTGAGGCTGATAAAAGTTGGGGTGGACAAATGCTCAGCAACTGGTCTATCTAGCATATGTCAACTCTAATTCAAGAGGTTTGTAAACCTTTGAAAGGTCAATGTATACACTGCAATATATCATGGGTGAGCATCATCCATCATGCTCTGTCAGGGATCCCCACTGCCCATCCCTTTAAGGGTTTAAGCTGAAAATCTCAGAAGCCACATTATAGTTGGGCCCATGTTCCCTCTCCAAATTATATATATATATATATATATATATATATATATATATATATATATATATATATATATAATTTTCTCCCTAATTCTAATGCCTTGCTCTTTTCTACTTCTGTTCCTCTTTCTGCTCTCCTCAATCTGGAAGACTTTCATCCCCCAATCCCCATTAACCATACATATTTTTAATTTATTTTATTTTATTTTTTTACTAGAGGCCTGGTGCACAAAATTCGTGCACGGGGGGGGTGGGGTGTCTCTCAGCCCAGCCTGCACCCTCTCCAATCTGGGACTCCTCGAGGGATGTCTGACTGCCCGTTTAGGGATCGGGTCTAAACGGGCAGTTGGATATTCCTCTCACAATCCAGAACTGCTGTCTCCCAACTGCTTGCCTGCCTGCCTTCCTGATTGCCCCTAACCACTTCTGCCTGCCAGCCTGATCACCCCCTAACCACTCCTCTGCCAGCCTGATTGATGCCTAACTGCTCCGCTGCCAGCCTGTTTGTCCCTAACTGCTCCCCCCCCTGCAGGCCTGGTCACCCCTAACTGCCCTCCCCTGCAGGCCTGGTCCCCCCCAACTGCTCTCCCCTGCAGGCCTGGGTCCCTCCCAACTGCCCTTCTCTGCTGGCCTAATTGCCCCCAACTGCCCTCTCTTTCAGGCCTGGTCCCTCCCAACTGCCCTCCCCTGCTGGCCATCTTGTGGTGGCCATCTTGTGTCCACATGGGGGCAGCCATCTTTGACCACATGGGGGCAGCCATCTTGTGTGTTGGAGTGATGGTCAGTTTGAATATTACTTCTTTATTAGATAGGATTGTTTAAAGTATTACATATAGTAGTACATATATTTTCTTTTTTTACCCCATTAACCTTTCCCCAGCCTCTCCTACCCCCTGTCGCATGCATATTTTTAAATCAACAGACTGAGGATGGGTCCTCTTTGGAAATGTCTTCAGCTATCAACGTTCTTTCTTTATGAATTCTATTTCCATATTTTGTTGTGTGTGTTTTGTGGTTTTTTTTTAATCTATGTTATTGTTGTTAACTGTTTTATTTATTCTTCCTTATATCCTCTTGGGCACAAGGAACACATACCCTTTTTTATATTCCCAATACCAATTATAGTAGATGCTTTATATAATTAAAATAAGGCAGGTTTCTCAAAGAATGGCCTATGGACAAGCACATGGGAATTAAGCAAAAATCATGCACATTTCTGGTCCCTGCCCTAGACTGGCTGAACTAGAATCGTTATTTTTAAAGTGTCCGGAGATAAATGTGCACCCTACAGTTTGAAATTAACTGGCCTAAAGATATATTCCCCTAAGTTGCCTGTGTTTAAAAATTATTTGAGGTTCTTGTAAAAATTACACATTCCAGATCTCTGTCAGACCTCACGAGCAGTGGCCTAATAATCTGTATTTTTAACAATCCCTTTTCCTCCCTATCTTTGCCTCATCAGACAATTTTAACCCTTAGGTAAGGCAATGTAGCTTTCTCTACACCATTAACAGTGCTTTGTTTAATGAATAAAATTACATTTTGCAGAATAATATAACACAGCAATTATTTTCTCAACATTTTTGCTTTAATTGTAATTACTTTTGTTATTTAAAACAGTCATAGTTGGAGAACTATAAACCAGGAATAATGTATTCATTTTCTAAAGTATTTCCTCCTGATTGAGATAATAGCCACGCAGCTAACCTGGTATAGTGCAACAATAGTGGAATTTTCTATAGGCAGTCCTATAGTTTTGACATTTCTGGGCAGATGAGTATAGCAAAGTAACCTAATCTCTAGGAGCATCAGTTTCCACTTAACAAGGATAGGGGTGATCACACCACTAAATTGCAAGCTATCATATGTAGCAGAGTGCAGGGTGAGCCACCTGGAATTATTTACCTAGGATTCAAAATTCCAGCAAAATATGGAAACAGTGGAAGGGGTGTGGGGTGAGCTGCAATAGTGCTTGTTTAGGTCATGGTTGCTCTGCTTCAGCAGAGAGAAGACGCCGCTTCTTTGGGGACAGCTTCGTGGACTGGGTCTGCATTACCACCCTGGGTCTGAGATTTCCACCCTGGATCTCAGCAGCCACATCTCTGTTTTAAACCTCTTCAACTGCACAAAATACAGAACAACTGCATTCGTCATAGGCCAGTGATAACTTAAGAACATAGGCTAAATATTATATGATCTCCTCTGAGTTCATTGTTTTTGTATTTCCTGAAAATATTTTAAGTAACCAAGGTGAATGCTCAAAGAGTAAAAAATTATAAAGGCTAAATTTCAAAACTATCCAATGAAAGTCACTGTTTTTATGTATGTATCTATATTCCTTGAAATATACTTTTAAAAAATGTATATGATTTTCTGTGGTGTTTTTCATGTAATATTATACCATGTGCCTTTTCAAATATTTATTCAAATATTCTTTAAAACAAATGATGACTAATAACTTCCCCATATGTCTTAGTAATAGTTCTATTATTTAAATATTATTTTATTATTGGGCATTCAGTTTCTTTTGTTTAGCTGTTATAAGTTTTTCCATGAACATTCTTGCACAAACATCTCTAATTGTATTTTTAATTATTTTGTTAGAAGTCATTACTAGAGGTGGGATTACTGGGTCAAAGGAAAGAAAGATTTTTAAATCTCTTGATATCGCTCTTTCAATTGCTTTCCAAAAATGTTGCATGTAAACTCCATCACCCTCCCTCCTGTTCAAGAAGAAATCTCATGGTATCCAACACCAGAGCCTTAATGATTATTTTTGGTTAAATAGTTGCCCAATGAATAAACCCTAAAGGAAATTTCTTTTTTATTTGAATGTCTTTTATTGCTCTTAAGATTGATACTCTTCCATTTACTCATTTTCCATTTTATTTTTTCTGCAGATTGTCTATACTTCCTTTTCTAATGGAGCACCAGTATTTTTTTTAGTGACATGTAACCACACTGTATATAGGTTCATTAATTAAATCATTTATTAATTTATTTCAAAGAGGAAGGGAGAGGGAGAGGGAGATAGAAACAGCAATGATGAGAGAGAATCATAAATCAGCTGCCTCCTGCACACCCCCTACTGGGGATCCAGCCCCAAACCTGGGCATGTACTCTGACCTGGAATCAAACTGTGACCTCCTGATTCATATGTTGATGCTCAACCACTGAGTCAAACCAGCCGGGCACTACACTGTATATTTTTAAAATACACCCTTTATTTACTATATAAGCTAGACAAATTTTCCCAGACTGAAATTTGCCTTTAAGTTTTGTTTAGTTTAAATATTAATTTTTATTATGACAGATACACTTTTATTCTCCTGAAATTATTTTGAACACCGTATTATTAAATTGTTCAAACATTCAGAAAAGCTGAAAAATTATACAATGGACACCAGATGTCTACAATATACTTTCTAAAATTAATTTTTATTATATTTGCTTTATCACATATCTACCTACTGGAAATGGTTTGAACTGTTTAGTCATTCCTTTTTATATTTCCCACTTCTAGGGATTTAATCCAAGGAAATAATCACTAAAGCTTAAGAGCCACAGAAATGGGTGCTTTTTGTATCTTGTCAACTTTATCGGCAGCATCTAGAACAGTCCTCCTCACACTGTAGCCCTCACTAAATATTTGACTGAGTGACTTTTCTCAACTGGGGAAAACTTCTCCCAACTAGGACGCTAAAAATGACTTTGTAGTGTGTTTAGGCTCCAAGACCATAACATCTGTTTAGCACAAAGCAGCATAGTATATTCTCACAGCCAGTCAGCTATCACTGGCCTGCTTAATCTGTCGAAAAGCATGCTCAAAATATTAGAATCGTCGAATATCTTTTATATAAAAAAGCCAAAAAACCTGTGGATAAATTGTCATAAATTCTGGAAAATAGTTGAATCATTTAATGACAGCATGCCATATCTTGGAGGGAATTAGAATTAAAACATTTCCACTTCCAGAAGATGATGGGCAGATGCTAAAATGCCTGTGAAGACAGGAGAACAAAAGAAAATGGTGCAGGCTAAAGTATCTGACAAGAATGGGGAAAAGTGTGTCATGAATTGCAGAATGCATTGCGTTGAGAAGGGAATAGAAAAATGATGCATGATACTTCAAAGAAGAAAAAAAAAAAAAGTCTGCCATGAATCTTCTGAGTCCAGAGAGCCTGGGTGAGCAGATATAGAGAAACAAGCTAATTACTGTCTGTCTTTTCCTCGCCTGCTTCAGAACAAAAAGAGAGAAAGAGCCACACAATATTTTAGACATGCACTAATAAAAAAAATAAATAAAAAGACAAACCAAAAAACTTGTATTGTTTATTTTCTCAGGAGTCTTGGAGCAAAAGTAACTATGCCATGAGGTTGCAGTTAGAATCACTTGTGAGGCTTAAAAAAAATTCTAATGCCCAGATCCCATGCCACACCAAAGAAATCAGAATCTCTTCCAGCTGGGGAAGAGGGGAAAGTGTGAGGAGGGAAGGGAAGCTATTTATATAAAAATTTCCCCAAGTCATCCTGATCTGCAGCAGGAATGCAAAACATGCGATGAAAGACTGTATAGATGAGAAGGCATGGAAGAGCCAACATCTAAGTTCCCCTCCAGAGTTTGCTGCTCTATGATGACAGCCATCCACAAAGGGGCAAAGACAAGAAAATGCTCCCCAAGGATTTTGGATTTTAGCCACCTCTCCCCAAATGTCAGCACAAGCATTGGTTTATGTGGAAAAGGCTAGGGAAGGCTTTCATCAGGTATTTTCCAATTGTGTTTAGGGTAGTATATAGGTTATCCTATCACAAATTTAAGGGAAATCCCCTTTACATGGAATAAAATAAACGAAAGCAGGAATTAAAGTAACAACTCACTACCTGTCACACAGGCACTAGATCAGTAGTTCCCAACTTGGGGCACACACTCCAAAAGGGAGCAATTTGATTTTTAGGGGGGGCAATTGGAGAATGAGTTATTAACAATGAATTTTTTTGCATTTTTATGGTTCTAGGGGCCTCATATACAGTATATAAATGTATATTGTGACATATTTATGAATTTCAGTTATCTATTATGTTTTGAAACTTTATTTGCTATTTTTTTTTCATATCACTTCATATTATTATTTTTTAACATTTTCTTAGTGATTTCTTCCTGAGTACTTCAACTGTCCTTTCATCCTTTTAATTTTTTCTTTCATGGATGCCATGTTCTTTGGAAGCTTGTTTAGACCAAGTTAATGGCCTTTTAGGCTTCCTCCATGTTAATAGGAGTTCACTTTTTGAATAATAAGAATTATATGTCACAAGAGGGGCATCAGGATTTTAGAGATGCTTAAGTGGGGCATGGCCAAAAAAAGGTTGGGAACCACTGCTCTAGATAAATACCAGTACCTAACTTCTCTGTTTCAAATGTCTGAGATGAAAATAAAATCAAGTGTTTTGTGCTTACCCTGGGAGAACAGATTTTAGTTAAGAGGCAAAGAGGGAGGAGGTGACATTCTTCTATCAACTGACTTTCTAAATGTAGCATTATTTTTCATAAGCATTTTACAAATTATCTTCACTTTATAGACAAGGAAACTTGTTAAAAAATAGGTCTAGGATTTGAACTATAACTGCTTGAATGTAGGGCCTTTTGCTCTTATAATTACTTTTTTCCATATATACTCAATCATTTATCCATTTTTTGACATTTATGAGTATTTCTAATTTCCAACTATTATAACATTGATGAATAGTTTCCTCTGTGGATATTTTCCTCCATATATAGACTTGTTCCTTTGGAACACAATCCTGTAAGTGAGCTAGTTGTCAGTGTGAACATGGTTATGGTACTTTATATATATAGCAAAATTGCTTGTCAAATGGGTTGTAGAAATTGACAATGCCTCCAGAAATGCACGAAAGACAAATCTCAAGAGTATTTAATTTCCTATTTAATAGGTGAAAATGATCATCTCATTGTTTAATATCTACTTAGTTTATTGGTGAATTAAGACTTTTTCTTAGTACATGTTCTTTGGTTTACTTATTTCTCTATTGAAGTCTTCATTTATAAACTTTGAAATGATTTTCTGTGTAGAATGTGTCATAGTTGCAATGAATATTTTAATGGCATTATGTTTAATGCTTGTCTCCCCAGCTAGACAACATGCCCCTTGTGGGCAGATAGCATACTCGCAGTGCACAATGCTGAGTTCTAGTGCCTGGTATATAATGTGTGCTAAAGGTATTCATAAATATAATGACATATTTACTTCTCACATTTACTAGAGGAAAATGCGCAGCCTATTATATTTTTATGGTGTTGGTTTTATTGTTGTTTTCTGTTCTTAGGAGAGTACTAAAGTTAGGTAGAGACCATCACAAAGTAATCCATTCTAAATAGAATTAGCACTGAGATAAATGAAATAAGCCAGTCGGAGAAAGACAAATATCACATGATCTCACTCATTTATGAAATATAATGAACAACATAAACTGATGAACAAAAACAGATCCAGAGATATAGAAGCATCAAGCAGACCGTCCAACCTAAGAGGGAAGGCAGTGAAGAGGGGTGGGGAGAGATCAAAGGACTGGTATGCATGCATACGATGTTATGTCCATCCATAACCCATGGACACAGACAGTAAGGGGGTGAGGTCATGTGCTGGCGGGGGGGGGGGGGGGGGGGGGGTGACCGGGAAGAGGTCAATGGGGGAAAAGGGAGACTTATGTAATATTTAAACAATAAATAACTTCATTTAAAAAAAAAAAGAATTAGCACTGAAGAATCACAGACTAAAAAAGACAATCTGAATGGGATGGAAATGTTTTACAAAACTTCCTGGGAGAGATGGATCTATTCACTGCCAAAACATCTTCAAATGGAGAGTTCTGCCATACCCTTTTGATTGGGGTTCTGCTGATAACCCTTCATAAGAGGTAACAGACCCAAGTGAGACAACTAGTGCTTTTTAGGTTGCAATGGGCTTCTAATTAGCCCAATGAGTGTGATGGCTTTGATCTGTAAGATAGCTAATGGTTTAGCATCTGATTTCTTTGAGATCACCTCTCTCTGGGATGTAAAACAATGAAGAGCAGCTAACTCACCCCTGGAGTAGCTAAGTACTGTATTTACTCATTGTATTTTGAGAAGGCCACACTATTTTAAGAAGAAAATAAAAAAGGTATTTTCCCTCCACAGAACTCCCCCTGGCACACTACCTTTGTTAGGACAACAACCAAGGAAACACTGAGGCATCACCTCACATATCTAAAGTGACTTCTAGTATTTTCCTAAGACCCGTCCAGTAGAGCATCCCCGATCGGTGGTCATGTACGCCAAGTTGAATGCTCCAAAATATATGATTTGCTCTTTTCTATGGACATAAGCATTATTATTATTTTAAAAATCTGAAGGGAAACTGTGACATGTTCTTCTGAGGCAAACCATTCTTGTCACACCCTGCTGGTTCCCATGAGCCGAGAAGCGTCACAGTAAATTGCCCGTTGTCACTGCCTGCGGAAAGTCTGATTAGCTCTCCAGCAATCTGATCTATAGAAATAGCCCTTCTTTACCCTCTCAGCACCCTCTCTGGGAAACAGCATGCTTGCTGCTCTGTTCAGACTCCACTGTGATCCCCCTGTCCCCCTGATTCCCCCAACCAATTCCCCCAACCAATTCCCATGGGATTCTGATGGTTTTTGAATAAGAATTTTCTAAAGGAACTGCTAAGCCTGATAGGAGCTTCTTGATTTATGTAGCTATCACCTGAAGTGAAAAGTCCCTTTTGACATTTAAAACCTATTTTAAATTTGCTCTGGCCAGGTGGCTCAGTTGCTTCAGTTGCTTGGAATGTCATTTTGTACACCAAAAGGTTGTAGGTTCAATTCCCAGTCAGGGCACAGACCTAGGTTGTAGATTTGATCCCAATCTGAGCGCATAGAGGAGGCAACCGATGAATGTTTCTCACATCAATGTTCCTCTCTCTCCTTTCCTCTCTCTCTTAAATCAATAAAAATATATCATTAGGTGAAGATTAAATAAAAACTAAAATTAAAAAATAAAAACTATTGTAAATTTCCTTCATCCCTCCCTCCCTTCTTTCCTTATTTTCTTTGCCTGTTAATGCAGCACATATATTGGAAAAGTTCATGAAATTAAATGGAAACACAAATGGAAGTACCACTAATAATTTCAGTAATTTGGAAAAGTATTTTCTATATGAGTGATAAATAATCCATAAATTTATCAATGTCCAAAAGTTACATTTGACACCAGTGTTTATTCAGTGTTTCTAAAGTAATTATCATAAAAACTTCTAATCTTTTGGAACTTCACTATCCAAAACAGTAGCTACTGGCCACCTGAGGCTATTTATGTGACTAATCCCAACTGAGTCAGGTACTGGCTTTTGAAGATTTATTATAGAAAAAAAAAGTGAAATAGGGCATTAATATTTTTGTGTTGATTACATGCTGAAATGATAATTGTTCACATAGTTGAATAAAATATAACATTAATTTAACCTATTTCATTTTTCATTTTTAAGAATGTGGCTACTAGAAAATTTAAAATTACATAAGCAAATTGCACATACTTATATTGACCAGCATTGGGATGAAAAGATTTAGGCTTCAGCATGGCTGGGGTTCACTACTAACAGGAGGATCACAGCATAGTGGTATCTGTTGTTTTCTCCCAGCTCTTCACAAACTCTCTAGACAGCAAGAAAATGTGAAAGGAATTATGCACATAAACATGTGCTAGTCAATTCTAGAGCCTAGACCTCAAGGGAAGCAGTGTAGGCTGAGGAAGAAAGTATCTCCATTCCCACTGAATGCACTGCCCCGTCTATACACATCATCTCTACATCAGCAAACATCTGAGATTCTAGTGGCATTTTGACATGGTCATAGTTGGAGCCTCAACTCTTCAATCTTTAATTATACTTTTTGACCAACATTTTAAGAAGGGGTGTTAAGTAGGAACTTGGGAAGTATTCTTAGCATTTTTAAGAGATCAACCAAAGAACTTATGGACATACATGCATAATCCATGGACACAAACAATAGTGTGGTGAAGGCCTGGGGAGGGGATGGGAGTGGGGAGGCAGGGGGATGTATGTAATACTTTCAACAATAAAGATATATTTTTAAAAAGTAAAAATCTCCAATAGTTATTGATAACTTATGCAAGCATGACTAAATATGAATTTAGTGTTCTTAGAAAACTGTTGCCATTGATCAAATAAATCTTTAAGCTAGATTTCATCAAAGTGAGGTTCTGATGTAGCAGAATCAACTATAATAGTTGCTTAAAATGCATATTCCCGGGCTCTACCACCAATATTGAAGATTTAGTAGGTCCTCCAGAGAATTGAAATATCAATTTAAACATTTTTACAGTTATAACCATGTATTCTAAAATGTGTGATGTGATTCAGCATACAAAGCTATAATTTTTATTTTTTAAATATTCCATTTTAAGTAAGTGCAGCATATATCAGATACATTTCTATATCATGATCTTTCTATTTAGAGATGAGAAAATGAGTATATATTACCCAGAAGCATTTGGTTTTTCTATTGCTTATTCATGAACACAATTATTTCAGTCATAGTTTCTTGATAAATCTAAAAAATTACTGCTGATATTATTCACATGTCTAAAATTCTTTAATAAAAAGTACTTAATAACTATTTTATTCTATTATTTTTCTCCATATAAATCCTATGAAATTCCATAATATTTTATGCCATTATAAATTATTAAGATTAGAAAGATTGATTTTTTTTGGAGTCCCTAGATTTAGCCAGTCCCTGGAAATATATGCAGCAGAAATTACTTAGAGTTTCTTTAACTATGCCATGTAAACTAACACTCATTTTATCCATCTACAGGTATACTGAGGAGAGAGAATTTTTCTTTAATTCAGTGGTTATTTGAAGTTAAGAATGAGATACTTTAGACAGCAACATGTGTCATAAGTATCAAAAGAGAGCATCATTTTAACCTAGAGTCATGTCATGTGATACAAATGGAGAATTAGTACATCAGTTACAGAAAAACTGGGTTTTGGTAGTGATGTGAGTATCAGCGGCCTCATCTGAAAATTAAAGCTGGTCAACAAGGTGATACTGAGACATTCTTTCAGTTGTGACATCCTGTGTTTTTATTCTATACTAGCAGGTACGGATCTGCCAGGATAGAATCATGATCAGATTCCTTGGGCAAGATTTAGAGCATCTTAGAGGCAAGCTTGTGTGTGGTCACTTTATGGAATAACAAGAACTACCACAGGGCATGTATATAGGCAGAAGTGTGAGGTTACTAGAATGCTACAGCTGCTGCAAAATAAGGTTGAATTGTAGGTCCTGGAAGGAGGTGACCAGGGAGCTAAGCTGTGACAGAGGACAAGTGAGACGGTTTCTGAGTCAAGCTGCCTGCACTGGGGGAGGGCTTGAGGGCAGGGTCTCCCCCGGAATGTCACCATGTAGACAGCACTCTGGGCCCCCTCACCTCTAGAGCACCACCATTGAAACAGCAAAGAAAAGGAAGACACGTGTATAAATAACATATCTTTATATCTCTGTGGGAGAGTAGCTTTAATTTTTTTTTTTCCTCAAAGGAAAGCTAGTCAAACCAGCTGCCTTTTAAGGAAACAAAGAACCAGAGTTCAGGGAGAAAGGATGGCAGTGAAGAATGGAAAGTCAGAGGGTAAGATGCCTGTCTCCCAATACAAATTGTGTGGACTTTCTCCAAACTTACATTATAAATAAATTATATTGTACTGATGTTTTTCTTTTTTCCCCCTCCTCTATTGGCTCACCACAAGACTTCCATCTCACAACTCCTCACCATTCTGCCACGCTGTTTTCTCCTCTTGCTGTCTAGGTTCAGAATAAAAGATTTGGCCCATAGGCTAGATCCTGCCAGAAGCAAAGGCAAGAACTGTAGTGTTAGTAGAATATTTAATGAACTTCAGAGCATACGTGGTCAAGTTCCTGGAAGATCAGAGTTTCATTCCTGAAATTTCTTTTTTTTTTTTACCTTGATCTCAGTTAACTATCCTTTTCAACTATATTGTATGGACCCAAGTCCTGCACTCTCCCAACTATATAAGAATATGCCTTACCCTGCCTGGTGTGGCTCAGTTGGTTGGCACATTGTCCCATGCACCGAAGAGTCTCGGATTCAATTCCCAATCAGGGTATATATCCAAGTTGCAGGTTTGATCCCCCAGGTTGGGGCACATATGAGAGGCAATCGATCAATGTTTCTCTCACTCTCTTTCTCCCTCTACCTGTCTCTCTCTCTCAACTAAAAAGAAAACAAAACACATATGTGTTTTGTTTTCTTTTTCCTCAGGGAGTGTATAATTCATATGTATTTCTGCTTTCTGAATTCAGATGTATTTCTGCTTCCTGAAGTATTCTCAGAAAAGCTCTTTTCACTAATGTTCAATTTCAATAATAGTATTAATATAATAGCTAAATTTTATATATTGCTTAGTGCATTGAAAGCACTCTCACAAGTGCTTTTAATATATTTTGTTATCATAACCTATGCACTAGGTAACATTATTGTCACCATTTCACAAATAAGGAATCAGTCATCAAGAGAGGTTAAGTGACTAATCTATATTCAGAGAGGCCTGGGTTAAAGTGAAAATTCAGCCACAAACTAGCTGCACGATGCCTGGACAAGTTATTTAACTTCATTGAGGATGGAAGGGTTTTGATCTAAAAATGGAGCTCATGCTGAAGGATGTAATATGAGGTTAAAAAATAATGAATGCGGGGTACCTGGTGCATAGTAGTCCTTCAAAGATAGCTCTTGATGTTATTATTAAAATTAGTAAAGCATTAGCTAAAATTATTACTCCTTATTTTTCTTCCTACTGTAATGAGGTTTCAGCAATGTCTCCTCAAATTTAATGCATGGGGACTCAGCACCCAGGCTGGGGTGCAAGCTGTCTGAAGGGGCCACACATGGCCACAGCATATGTCTGAGATCCCCAAGGCAGGCATTGTTCACGGCATGGAAGAATGACTGGTAAGTTAATCTCAAGGTTTCATTTTCAGTAATGATACATCTCAGGCCATTGATCCATGTTTTTTTTTTTTTTTTTTTTTCCCCTAAAGCTTATTTAAGCTGGAGCAATAAAAGGCAGAACATCACACAACACACACACACACACACACACACACACACACACACACACACACACATATACATGCAATATAAAATTAAACCTCATCTTTTCACCCCTCTCACTCAGATACCTATTTATTTGCCCTTATTTTTGGAAGTAGAATCCAAAAAGTTGACAGATTTAGGAAATTTATTTTAGGTTTATAATTTTCTACACAATGATATAACAGTTTCTGTATAGAATACCTATCTTGCTAGTGAGAACCCAGAGCCGTTTTTCTGGAACAGTGTGCCAGGAACAGCAATCTGCATTGCACCTCGAGGCGATTCAATGCGGCTTTATGGCTGTTAGGAATTTTGTAGAAATTGTAAAACATGTTTGTAAAAGTAGAGATGGTTTTAGTTGTCTTTTATCAATAACCTATAGGATTAAATTTGTAGAAATTGTAAAACATGTTTGTAAAAGTAGAGATGGTTTTAGTTGTCTTTTATCAATAACCTATAGGATCAGGCCTATGAGACATGAGGAGAATTATCAATATATTTTGTTATAAAGAGCAACGGAACCTCAGGACTATGTGAGCCACCCCTTATCCCCCCTTCTCCAGAGATGATACTGCAAGCAAGAAGCCCATGTATGTCTGAGCAGCCAGGAAAGGCGGTGGGAACCACTGCGGGCCTGAGTGCAGTTATGAGAACCAGGTTCCTTTCTTCTCACATCTGCCTTAGACATTTCAGAAACTCTCACACAATTCATTTCAGCTTGAGGAAATCTGTCTTTCTTTGATAGACAGTGGTGGGGGTAGACTATAGCAATTTTCTCTAGAAAATAGTATCTTATTATTTACATTCTAAAATAAATTGTATAAAACAAAGTAAGGTTCATAATACACATTTTAAGTACATTTGAAGGGAAAATATATATATACTAGAACTGCAAATAAATGTGTTCCTTGAGCTCCACACCATAGGACTAAATACTTGGTTTTCAAGTTTTAAGACTAAGTTCTCAAATGTAGGGTTGTATGTGACTTGCAGAAACATTCTCAAGAGTAGGATGTCAGATATATGACATATCAAACTTGTATTCGGGAGAGTCTGGGAAAAATCAGATCTTAGAACACTTGCTTGTTAACAGCAATCCCTACATACCTTCTAAGGGGTTTTGAGTATATACATTATGTGAAATGTGTGTTTTTAAGTTCTTTATGGGAGTCAGGAGAATTGGCTTCTTTCTCTCCGTTTGCATTTAACATTCTAAAAGCTCCTAAGCTGGAAATGAATGGTCTGAAAAGTCTCTCTGGACGCTGTTTCTCAATTTCTAAAATAATCAAACTTATCAGCCAATTCTGTTTTATCCTTCAGGCAAGTTTAAAATATATGCATATATGTTCTAAAGTTGTATCCCCCCTCTAATCTCATTTTATGATCCAATATGCTTGTTTTCCAAAGAATAATAACGTGTGTTACCCAGATTTTGGCAGAAACAAATGTTTTCTATGGGGCTGTTCAGACAAATGTTTTCAAGTTTTCTTGTTTCTTTCCATTGGGGGGAGCACCCCCTGGTGGAAAACTGTGAAAATGTTTGCCACGTGTTTTGACTGTTGTTCGATAGGCAGATGTGTTTTGAAAATATTAGTTTTACACAAAGCACACCCAGAGCCATATTTCCAATGTTACGTCTTCAAAAGTTCCTTTCCTTCTATTGAATTGTCACCACAATATTTTCAATGCAGTCAGAAATGCTGCTGCAATTTCTGTGCATGAGAACTAAGGGAGGATGACAAGTTGGCAGTATGTTCTAACATGTGGAAAGATGGGGAACGCTTTTCTTCTTCCCCTCAGTTCTTCTTTATTTCCTTCCATTTCTGCCCTCCCTTCTCTTTCCTTCTCTCACTCTCCCCCCTCCTCACTGGTTCCGCTAGAACAAACAAAGCTCTATTTCTTGAAGAGCCTGCCTGTGTGAAACAACAGTCTGCTATGAGAATAGCCACTTACAGGTAAAGATTAAGGTACATCCCTTTCAAGAAAAGGGTCCCAGCCACCGCATTCTGGGGAAGATCAATAAGAAAGTGATTTATTGAGATGTATTGTTGGTCCCCTACTTCCCCCAAAATATGAACTTAAATAATTATTGAAAATCATACCAAATTAATCAATTAGTCTAAAATTGTAGAGAAAGAATATCTTCACCCCCATTGTAACTGGAAAGAGCACTACTGCTTACCTTTGTTGTTATAGTTAAACTAGAGGCCCAGTGCATGAAAATTCATGCACTGGAGGCAGGGATCCCTCAGCCCAGCCTGCCCCCTCTCATAGTTGGGGAGCCCTCAGGGGAAGGAGGCGACCCAGCGATCAGGGGAAGGCGATGCCCTATCATACCTCTGCTGCTGCCACTGCCGGCAGAGCAAGCCTCGGCCGGCCCTGGTTACCTGAGCCTCGGGTGGCCCTGTGTGGCTGGGCAGCCGCCATCCGAGGCTTGCCTGTGCCTCAGGCCATCCCTGGGCAGCTGGGGGGCTGAGAGGACTGGGGGACTCTGGAGGCAGGCGCACGGTGGGGCTGAGGGGACTGGGTGCTGCCATCTTGTGGCTGTGGGCACCGCCATCTTTGATGGCAGGGCAGTCAATTAGCATATTCCTCCTTATTGACTGTGGGTGCTACCATCTTTAAGGGCGGAGCAGTCAATTAGCATATTCCCTCTTTATTGGCTGTGGGAGCCGCCATCTTTGTGACAGCATGATGGTCAATTAGCATATTCCCTCTTTATTAGATATGATTATACCCCTTTCCCAATTCATATGTTAAAGTTCTAACCCCTAGTACCTCAGAATGGGGCCTTATTTGAAAATAGGTTTATTATAAATGTATTCAGTTAAGATGAGGTAATACTGCAGGGGAGTTGGCTTCTAATCCAGTGTGTCTGATTTCCTTATAAAAGAGAGCAATTTGGACACACACACACACACACACACACACACACACACACACACACAGTGAATGCCATGTGAACATGAAGGCAGGGATCAGGCAACGCATCAACAATCCAGGGAACAGCAGAGGTGGACAGCAAACCACCAGAAACTAGGAGAGAAGAATGGGACAGATTCTCCCTCAGTCCTCAGGAAAAAAAACAATCCTGCTGATACCTTGATTTTGGAATTTTAGACTCCAGAACAATGAGACAATACATTTCTATTGTTTAAGCCATCTGATCTGTGGCAATTTGTTAAGGCAATTTGAACTAAACCTTTCTTTAAACCCAAATGGTGGTTTCCTATCCCCCCAAAACCTTTCAGAGTACAGATCAGTTTAAATGGACTAAATCTTCCTCATGGTTCCCTGACTGACTGTCCTCCACTAAAGGCAGAGATGGAAGGCCGATGGCAGAATGTGTGATGGGCAATATGGCCAATCTCCAAGTTCCAAGTGCCTCTTCCTAAAACCATGGCCTTGGAATAATTACATAGAACCAAAATTTAATAGCAAGACAGCAGGGAAGCCCGGAGCCTCTCTCTCCTCCTCCTATATTCCTAGTACTGTGTTTAACCTAGTGAGTATGGTCATTCCAGCAGGCAAACAAAGGTGATGGATTTGCCACCTGGAATACCTGTACAGGTTGAAGTTTTCTTGGAAACTTTCATCTATCCTCAACAGAGCTGCCAGTAGTCTCATGTACCACACAAGGTCATGATCCTCCTGCCCAAGGGACTCTCCTGCACACTGTTCCCCAAACACACCGAGGTCGTTTCTCCGATTGATTTGCTCATTGGACAACTCTTTTCCCCCACATTTTATATGAAACCTTTCCCAATCAAACTAATGCTCATTAATTTCTGAATCCCCATGGGCCTTGTTGACTCTACTGCATCATTCAGCTTCAGTGGATTTTCCTCCCAAATCAAATAGTAAAATCCAATAAAGACAACTGTATTATTTTCCCTAATTCATTGGTACACTTCTTAGCACGTGCTATTCTCATAAGCAACCAGTAGGTGAGTAATGCAGGCTTTCTTTCTGAAATAACATGAATAGTTCTGATTATTTTGATGAATATCTCTGTCCCCAAATCACATACTAGCATGTGAGTAATGACTTTAGAGTTAAACAATATTTTCATTTGTATTATGCCATATTATCCTAAGGCAACCCTGAGAGACAGATATTCTTACAATAGCTCGATGGTTTGGGCTTAGTCATAGGCAGTCTCTAAAAAAGCTTTGGCGTATATTTTAGCACTATTATTCTCAGAAGATGGTATTTTATGGAAAATTGTACTCAGAGAGGAACATCCAGCCTTTCCATGCTTCTCCTTTATTTTCCTCTTCCTTTAGTTTTAACCTGTTTAATGAAACTCCAGCCTCACCATCATCACCCATCCAACTATGCAGACGCACTTGCATTTTTCATCTTGCACTCTGATTTAAACAACCCCCCCCAGAAGAAAGAAAAAATAATTCTATGCTATTTCCTTTTTCATGATAATGAAACAAACAACAAGGACAAAGAACCATCTAACAAATCTCCTGTTTCCATTCTAGCAAAATGCTGAGCTGCTTGCAGCTACCAGCCAGCTTGATTAAGGTGTCATCCCTCCTCTTCGTTTATATTTATTATTTTTGGAGAATTTTTCCCTGTTAGTGTTTGTGTACCTTTTTCCATTTTTTTTTAAAGTCATGAATCATAGTTTGATTTACAACCTCTCTCAGGGGAGATAGGCAAGCCTAATGAAGGAGCAGCCGGCAAGTGTAATTAATACCCGCCAGACATTTTACCACATTAGCGTCCTGGATCCTGGGCGGGGGAAGATTGCAGGCAGGAGTGCAGGCCCAGGGCGCTGCAGCCACTCAAGGGGCATCAGCAGTGGGCACAGTGCAAAGAACCCCTGCCCCACAGGGAAGGCCAGGAGAACGGCGGGGCCAGAGGGGCAGAGTGGCCCAGACTGGGTGAGGAAGAAGGCAATTGCATCCAGGAGAAATGCAGAGACAGAGACACTGCGTGTGGCTGATGGATCACTCCCATTTAAAACACAAAAATAAGGCAGCTTGCCAGAGCAGTTTGGGCCAGTTTCATTAAAACTCTTCATTCATCATACTGAAATGAGGAAGTATTTGTTATTGCGCTGGTGTGGGCCTCCTACCAAAGCTATTGCAGTAGTGGGTGCTGATTGAGGGAGGGCAGAGCAGTGGCTGGAGGAGAGGGAAGAATGGCCATGCGCAGAACTCACTGAATTTGTCCCTTGTACGCCTCAGCCCTATACTCCACAGCCCATAGGCATGTGGAAATGGGCCAGAACGTCTACAATGATGAAAAACCAGGTTCCTGTATCCCACCCTTGTGCCAGCCCCCTGGGGCAAAGTAATCAGAATTATCATCAGCCTGGCTTCTCCTTGGGGACATTACAGAGAGTAGCTGCATTTCCATAGGTTGCTTCATATGCTCACAGAAGACCAAGATTCCATAAACATACAGTATTAAATATATGTTGAAGTGCATGTGTGTGTGTTTGTGGTGTGTGTGTGTGTGTGTGTGTGTGTGTGTGTGTGTGTGCAGGAATTCCTCTCCCTCCCTCAGAGTAAGGTGAGAGATACAACTATGAAAATAGTTAAGACATTGCATCCACAAATTGCCCCAGTTATTTCCACCATCTTCAAAATACTCTTTGTTTTTATGTATTTTTTAACATACTTTTTTATTGATTTCAGAGAGGAAGGGAATAGGGAGAGAGAAATAGAAACATCAATGATGAGAGAGAGCCATCGATCTGCTGCCTCCTATACACTCCACACTGGGGATTGAGCCCACAACCCGGGCATGTGCCCTGGCCAGGAATCCAACCATGACCTCCTGGTTCATAGGTAGATGCTCAACCATTGAGCCATACCAGCTGGGCCAAAATAACCTTAGTTTTTGATGGGGCCAGAGAGAGCCAGAATTGGATCACAGTGTAAAGGGCAAGCATCAACAATTGAGTCTGATTGATTCAGGCATTTCCCTAGACCTAATTACACAGAGGAAGAGAGAGAGAAAAAAATACACAAAATCCTATACTAGAAAGGCCTGACTTGTTTCTCATGAATTGCTTGCTGTGTCTCCAGCCATGCTATGCTAATCTTTCCTAGGTACAATACTCACCCTGAGATATTTCTGACAGTCAGATCATGAAAGCTTATGTAGTAATGTTGTAGGTGCTATGAAATGAACAAAATCCCCACAGCTGTGAGGCCATGACTGGCAGTGATGCTGCAAGATGAAGAATGAGCTGCGTATATCAAAATTGTCTCCAGTCTTTTGATGGATCCTTTGTCTGCTTCTTGACAATGGCAGGAATGCTACAGCAGGAGCCAGTGCTCAGAAGGATTAAGGGAGGAGATGTGCATTCTGGAATTATGCAGAGAAAATCTGAGGACGGTGGCTACCTTAAGGGTTGGCTTTCCAGGATTAATGTTGGCAAAACCACAGATTCAACTTTTCAGCTTAGAATAGTGACCATAAATATGACACCTGATATGTGATATGAAGTGTTATGTACATTGTGCTCTAACTCATTCCTTAAAAATTGCATCCATCATTCATTCAGTTACTCATTCAGCAGCAATGCTCGTTTTTAAAGATGGTAGGACAAATTCTAGGCAGTGAAGATGCAGATATGAATAAGATACAATTGCACTGCCAAAGGTATACATATGAGGTATATTTACAAATAATGTATCTGTGATAAGTGAAATTAGAATGATGCAGTTTCAATGTTATAAGGATTTAATGAAGGAGGCAAAGAGTTGACAAAATATATACTCACATACACACAAATACACACAGTCTGTCTGTGCTTTTTTTCTGTTGTTGTAAATATAAATTTGGCTTTAAATACTGAGAGCTAGAAGACACTATGTTATTTTCAATACTACAATGGAAAAATAACCACCACTGAAAATGCAATTTCACCCTGAAATCCAACCATCTCATATAAGATGCACCTAAGCAACTTACCTCCTCCCTGTGTCCTGCAGTTGAGCTGTTGATGAATGGCCAATAAAGGGCAAGCAAGGGGAAACATTGGTACCAGGGAGTCTCGGAAATTATGAGTCTGACTAATTGGCTCCTGAAAATATGAAAGTTGAATGTATGTATAAATTACTAGTTAACAAAAACACATAGGTCTACAATAAAATTAAAACATTTAAAATAGGTAATTTGACAATATGGAAATATGCCCTAAAAGTCAAATGTTAAAAAAAAAAAAGGTTATCATCCATCCAATGTCAACTGAGTAATTATAACCTCACTGTTAGCCTGGAATAGCTCACTAACAGGAAAGCAGTGGCTCCGCCAGCTTTCCTTCTCGTTGTAAAAAAAAAAAAAAAAAAAAAACACACACACACACACAAAAACAAAACGAAAAACAAACTAAATAACCATAAGTGTGTGGAGCTTCCATGCAGTCTTCCTGGCCCATCATCAAGCTGCACAACAAAATCTATCTCCTTGTCCTGCTCCACATAACCTCAACCGATTCTTATTTATCATGGTCGGGAAGGATAGAGCTGGTATAAATAAATCTATAGAAAAAGCCCCAGCCTCACATTAGCTAATGGCTGAAACCTTCTTAGAGTTTCCACTTTGATCTTCTAAGATGTCAGTTTTCTATATATCAGAAAAAGTTAATCAAAGAAAAATAGACTGTTTCAATTCTCTCTTCTCTTTCATAAGTAGCCTTCAAAGGAAAAAAAAATGAATACTCATTGAAATTGACAAGAGACATAATAAGAAGGTAGAATATGGTTTAGAGAAATATGCTGTGTAAGTATATTTCAGACTATTAAATTAGAATTCCTTTTGGAGACATCTATCTGCTACTGTCTATGAATTAAAGATTGGGGCAGTTACCAGACCAAGAGATAAAGGATAATTAACAAATGGTCTATTCAGCCCCTGTAATATGTGCCAGGAGCTGTGGATAGGTTACCCACTGTTTACTTCCTGATATTTTTTTAAAAGGTAGGTATCATAATCTATTAAACAGGCAAGAAATTCAAGACTTAGAAAGCTTTAAATAATTTAACCAAATCATTATAGCTAGCAAATGATGAGGCTGGAATGAACCCTCAGTCTTACTGACTACACTGTACGATGCTTCCTTTTCAACTGCTTTCCTATATTGGAAGTGTGAGGAATAGTGAAAAGCCCTGTACAGCCCTGAAGAAGGGTTTATACATTGGGAATTAAGTGAGCAGGTTTGATATATACAATCTATCAGGATACAAACTGCATATTCAAAAAACACAAAGAAGTGATTTATTATCAATGCAGATGTGTCAAACTTGCTTTAGAAATATCCTTTCTAAGGGGAATTTTTCATTACATTTTGGACTACTTTTATTTTGATTGGCAAGCTTATCTCAGCATTTTGGTGTTATTTCTCAATTTAAAACAGTTCACACCATTTTGCAGCCACTAATGAAGACCTATCTTTTAAATGAGAGGCAGTATCTCATATTACCCTGAGTTCAATTCTCAGCGCTATCACTTCCGGGCTCCATGACCTTGGACAAGTTACTGAAACTATCTGTGTCTCAGTTTCCCCACCTATAAAATGAGAATATAATATAAGCATGCATACCTCAAATGATTTTGTTACAATATATGTAAACTTTATATGTAAAGTACCTGGTCCCCAGTCCATGCTGTATAGCATCTTGCTATTAGTACTGTAATAATATAAAGTGTGTAGTCCAGGGCCTAGCACTCAGCAGGGGCTCAACAATTCCTAGGGTTTTTTCCTTATATGAAAGCATATAGCTGTCTTCCCTCAAAAAATGCAGCTGAATTAAACTCATTCAATGTTCAATGTCCTTTTATTTCTCTTATTCCTATAATTTTCCTATATGCCTAATGTACTAATGTAGATTTGTACTCCCAACTTGAGCGGAGGCCAGGGCAGGCCAGGGCAGGCAGGAAGCTTGGCTTCCTCCATTGCCTGGGGTAACCCAAGCTTCCTGCTTGCTCCAACTCTGTGGCAGCTGCCATATTTGTTGGGTTACTTTGCATACTTGCTCCTAATTGGCTGGTGGGCGTGGCTTGTGGGTATAGTGGAGGTACAGTCAATTTGCATGTTTCTCTTTTATTAGATAGGATATATACACATACACACACACTAGGGGCCCAGTGCACGAATTCGTGCACCTTGAAAGGAACTGTGGGTCACAAGGCTGCTATAGGAACAGGGGCAGGTCTCAACCCATTCTCTGCGCCCCCACCTGGACCCTCCCACCATGGCCCCTGGCCCCCTGTCTGCAGGTAGGCCCACTCCTACCACCACCGCTCCCATTCACTGATGGCACCAGCCCCACTCACACCCACTGATGGCACGGAGTGATTGGGGCTGGCACCATCAGCAGGTAAGAGCATTGGCTGCTGCCCAGATCTCCCCTCAGGAGCAGGGGGAGGTAGAGAAGCCCTCACCGGACATCAGGGCCAGCAGCCACCGCTTGCACCTGCTGATGGCGCTGAGTTATAGGGACCAGCGCCAAGCACTGGCAGCGGGTGTGAGCATGGCCAGCACTGGCAATGGGTGCAAATGGCAGTCCGGCCTTGGTCTGGCACCCCCACTCACCTGTTCCACCATCCCACGGTGGCCAATGCCCGCCATGTTCTGCACATGCCCCCTGGTGGTCAGCACATGTCATAGCAACCGGTTGTTCAGTTGCTCGTTGCATATTAGCTTTTTATTATATAGGAGATATATATCTATACACACACACACACATGTGTGTGTGTATATATATATATATATATACACAAATACATAAAGAGAAAATAATCAATTTATCATTGAACACCATTGCAGAAGTGTATGTGTGTGTGTGTGTGTGTGTGTGTGTGTCTGTGTGACTGTGTAATAACTTCTAAAGAGGCAATTCCCTATTACTTTTCTACTACATCATATTATTTGGAGTAGTTTATTTTTCCTCCACCCTTGCCATTATATTTCTTCCCATTTACAACTCCTTATGGACTATATCTTGAATGTATGCAACTTTAGAGACTTATCTAGCTTGCTGTCCTCTTAGATGTTTCAAGTATTTCAAATCCAGTTTTATGCCTAAAGGATCTTGATTCCTTGATTTCCCTTAAGCTCCCTACTAATTTACTTTCCCCCCTTTGTTTTTTTTTTCCCCCTCTATTGTGAAGTTTGAATAAAAAATAACATATCTAATGAAAATGTCATGAGGGAGTGGATGGTAAAAAGTCAGGTTAAATTTCTGCTCATTTCTCCTAGAAATTGCAGTAAAATATTATAGTCTTTCATTTGGAAAAGAGGGTAAGATTAAGATCCAATACTCATTTAAATTTGCCAATTTCAGTAAAATAAACTAACATGGGAAACACAGAAACTAAGTTATCTCTGTAGAGAATAAAACTTTCATTAATGCAAGGAGTTAGAAGTATAAACTTAAAAATAAATGAATAAACAAATGAATAAAACAAAATAGCCCAAACCACGCAGAATTTTAAAATTTAATGCATTTAAGGTTTAGAGATATAAAATATTAACTGTAAACCATAATTGTCAATCAGTCACATGTCATCTCTTTCTACTGAATTCAAGATCCAAGGTTTGCCCTCATTGGCAAGAAAATGTAAGACACAAAGGTATTGACAAGAATGTCTACTGACTGCAGGTCCAAAAGGCTCTTACAACTGCTACCAAATCAGTCAATGATGAATCACAAGTGCCTATAATGGTGCCAGGTACTAAGTGGGCACTTAACAAATATTTGTGGAATTCCTCTTGACATTTGTAGATATGTCACTTCACATTCACTACTCCAAATACTCAAAGACCAAACCCATTAAACGTGCCTTGCTGCTTCTACTTTTTGTTTTCTTTTCTGTTGTTTTCCCCCCAGGGTGACACTTCAGTGGGCTATTTCCCATGCATTCCAATTAGATGTCCAGTTGGGTGTATGGAAACAATTTGGGCTAGATGACATGATATTTTAAATTACATCTATTTGAAATGAGACAATATTTTAACATCTCATTACTACATTATCATCTTGATTACTGAAGTGGCTATTGTGATAGAGTTGTTTCATATTGTATTTGACCAAATGCAAATTAAAGAATCATTAAGACATAACATAATGAAATATGCTTAAGGGCTGAAATAGAGGAGAATGGAAGAAGAGAAATAAATATAATAAAGTATATATTTTCAAGCTACTTGAATACCTTGATACCTATTATTTGGGTTGTCACATGAAATGATGGAATTAACAGGGTAATATAAAAATCCCATTGCAAATAAAAAAATTCTATTTACTTTTTTTGGTTTATAAAACTAGTGGCAGTTTTTATTTTTCTGATAATAATATTTCTTCTGAAATATCACCAATATACACTTTATAAACCACTATAAACATTTTAATTTCATGAAAAAGCCTTTTTAAATCTGGCCTCTGATTTTATATCTATACTATCTTTGTTTTCTTGCTACTTCTCCATTTCAAATTGTGTTAAGAAATAAAAAAATCTACTTAATTAGAAATAGTCCTCCTTGAGTGAAATCTGAATTTAACATCCAGGCATCATATTATATTAGGGTACACCTCAATAAATATCAGTTAAATGTTGAATAAATGACCAAGGATTATGTACTTATAACATTAAGTATGGCTTGGTTACTATAAAGAAAAAAAAATTTTTGGTTAATACCATCAAAATTATAGCATTCAAATAAAGACCACACATTAGTAAAAGTCTGTGTATCTCTCATAAACTCTAGCAGTTCTGAGCCACTTCCCACAAATATGCAAGCTCTTTTTCTACGTATTTGCACATGCATTTTTCTCTGCATGGAATGTATTTTCCATCCACATGGAATGTATTTTCCATCTCACCCCCAGAATTTGGCTGTAATTCCTACTAGATTTCAGACCTCAAGTTGGAAATCACAGCTTGAAAAGCCTTAGTAGACACTCCTACCCTTTCTGTAGGTCTTCTGATAGGTCCCATACCAACTTATGCATATCCCTCTAAGAAAACTTACTAGTAGATGACAAAATAAAAGGAACATTACTTTTTCTCTCTCCTTTAAAATTGTGAGCTCCAAGGAAGAAGGAACTGTGTCTCATTCACCACTATTTTTCTTCCACATAACACAGCCTAGCATAGCTTTGGGTAGGCAAGTCCTTGACAAATGTTTCCTGACCAATTGACTGACCAAATTACAATATTCATGAAATGGATGCCAATTTACTTTCATTTTGCAACAATCCCAGCATTGCAATTACCACTGTGAAGCTAACCTATGAAAGCAAAAAATTAACATTTTGTGGCCAGTAATTTTTATCTTAATAGCTAGTGTTTCGGTGCTGAGTTCTTGTTAAAAGGTCACTGCCCAGTTCCTGTTAAGCTTACACTTGACATCATGGAAAATTTCTCCAAAGCGTAAAGAGGCTCCACGAAGATATTCATTGTGGCATTATTTGTAATAGGGAATTGTTTAGATAGCCAAAAATTATATTATACCCAAATTAGGAGATACTTTGCAATAATTAGGAAGAACAATGTAGGTCTAAGTTTAATAAAATAAATTGATATCCACTATTAAAGAAAAAAAAGTATCAGAAAGATACCTTTAGTACAATACCTTCAGTACAATACTCTATATCTTAAGAAAATTATAAATTGGAAACAATGAATCACTAGCTTACAAAATAAAACCCTCCTCATTATTTGTCAGGAAAAAATACATAATTCTGCAAATACTTCCACTTAGACCTCACTTCATGTTTCAGTTACTTTGAAGTGGGTGGGATTTTCAGCATAATATTTGCAGAAATGTCAACCAATTTGTCTTCTTATCCAAGCAAAGCACCATAACAGAAGTTGATTTAGTAAATAGCTCTTGAGTATTGCAGTTTAATATAAAAACATCCTCTTAGTCCATTTCTTAGCCCACACTATATTCATTATATGTACATAAATAATTTAAACCCTTTGTTAAATGATAGTATTCCTAGACCTTGTCCAATAAGGCAACAATCAGTTTAACATAATTTGGGTATTATGTAGCTTGTGTTCATGTACATACCTATAAAATGCTAAGTACTTAATATATTATTTGATACATTTTTCATAGTTGTATGCTCTTAATAAGGCAAGTAATGTGTGTATGTGATTCCTGCCTTAGGGTATTGTATGTATGTTTGCTGAGATATACCTAAACTTTGACTGTAAATAGTGGTTCTCTACCTGGACTACATCTTAGAATCACTTGAGATATTGAAAATTCTGAAACCTGGATGTCATACATAGTGTTTCTAATTTAATTCTTCTTAGAAGTAACTTGAAAATGAGAATCTTTGAAAGCTTCCCAAATGATCCTAGGGTTGGAAAGCACAAATGGATGGTGCAGTTCCTGTCATACATACCCAGGTAAAAGAGAACTGGAACTGATGTAGAGAAGGGACAGTGAGCCTGCTGTGAAGGACTTCTTTCACAGAGTTAAGAAGATGATGTTCAGTCTTAAGAGAGAAATGTGAGATCTTCCCCACACTCCTCACTCTTTCCTTTTGCACACTCTTAACAATCATTATCTCCTCATTAGATTAAGGTTGTTTATAAACAATAAGCAAAAGTAACAGACAGAAAATAAGAGACCACAGAGAGGAGAAGAGCGAGAGAGAATTTGTTCATTAAGCTACTAAAATAAAAACAAACAAACAAACAAACAAAAACACTACTTACTGCTCTTTTAGCCTCAAGCCCTAGTGGCTAAGTTCTTGAAATACCAGAGTCCTCAGAGTATGAACTTCTTTTCTCAAGGGTCACATCCTTTCACATCTAGAAACAGCAAGAAGTCCTGATGGGAGGGAGGGAGAGGAGTAGGGGAGAGGATGGAAAATGCATTATTTTGGGACAAGAGGGAGCTGTTGTCTCTCCTTTTGCCTTACCCAAGGCCCGGAGGGCTCAAGGGAAGACTTTATACCTAGCCAGTGACTTTCTCCTATACACCCAGAGGTCAAACTCAGTGCCATTTTTATTTCTTGTGCACAGGTTCTGCGCTTTCATTTCATTAAAAAATGGTTTCCACCTCAAGTCTTTGTTCCTGGTATGAGGGTTAGGTCTGAAATGTCTCACAGTCTTAAAAAAACAAACAAACAAACAAAAAAAAAAACAAACTAATGAACCCCATTTAATATGTAGAAAAACATCTGTTTTGATTAAGAATATCTTATATCATAATCAAATACAGTTATAGCTGCAGGGCAATTTGTTCTCTGGGGAATTACTTCTTTGAGATCAAGGAAATATTTGCTTGTTCTAAACCACCTTCAAATCTACTTTGATTTGAAAATTCAGTGTACTTTGTGTAAACAAACTGACAACGAATGAATAATACCATATGACCCCCGCCTCTCCCTGTGTTAATATCGATTTTCATGCTCTGAGCATATTTGTGTCCCTTTCACACATTTTACTTCAGGTAGTAATGGGTAATATTGAGCCTTAATGACTTTTACTTTATGTCAAGCTCCTTTATTTTTCTTTGATATTTTCTTCAACTATACACAATCTCCTTTTAAAATGAGAAAAGTAGAGGGTGCCCAGTGAAGTAATATTCTGTCCAAATAGTGCCATATTTATATCTTGTCCACTTCCTACTGGCAACAATTTCCTAGGAGACTACTAGGCTAAAAGCAAGGCATGATAATTGGCTGCCAGTATTACTCAACCTTGTCATTTAGATAAATTATGTTACCTTTGGAACTTACTCTAAGGGATATTATTGTTCTGTTTCAATTGACTTCTTCATTCCTCACTATTACCAAACAATATTCCTCATAAGTAGATTTTTACTTAGTATACACTCAACATACCTTAAATTGGAACTACCACAAGCCAAGCATCATCCTACATTCCAGGGAATTTTCTAGATGAATGGACTCAACCCTCAAGAACTCATAGCCCATTTGGAGATAAGAAATTAAAAAAAAAAAAAAAAAAAAAAACAAAAAAAAAAAAACAAACACAATGATTACAAACAATGAGGCAGACAGGCAAACATATCTGATCTACAGTCATAGGTTTTCCTGCATAAGACTATAGAGGCAGGCCAGGCAGCTAATACATTTTGGATGGTGGGAGAAGGTGAAGAAATAGTTTAGGAAGGCTTTCCAAAGAGAGTGACATTTGAATGAAAGTTAATTAGGCAGAGAAGTGAATTATCTATGAGTGGTATGAACTTCCTAGGAGAGGAAATACAATAGAGTCAAATCTTAAATTCTTTTATTATCAAAGTACAGAAGAAAAGTTTGCTGGCAGTAAAAATTATCCATAAAAATCACAAAATTTTCCCATGAAATGTAGCATACATTTTATTGATTTACTAGGGGCCCAATGCGCAGATCTGTGCACCTTGAAAGATACTGTGGGCCACGAGGCTGCGGTAGGCACATGGGCCAGTCTTGGCCCATTCTCTGGGCCCCCGCCCAGCCCCTCCTGCTGCGGCCAGGGTCCCCTGTCTGTAGGCAGCCCAGTTCCTGCCGCTGCCACTCCCATGAGCTGATAGCACCGGCCCCGCTTGCACCCGCTGAAGGCGCAGAGCAATTGGGACCAGCGCCAGCAGCGGGTGCGAGTGGAGCTGGTGCCATCAGTGGGTGCGAGCGGCAGCTGCTGCCCCGTTTGCCCCTCAGTAGCAGGGGGAGGTAGAGAAGCCCTCAGGGGTAATTAGGGCCAGCAGCTACCGCTTGCACTCACCAAGTGATCTGGACCAGCGCTGGACACTGGCAGTGGTTGCAAGTGGGTCTGGCGCCAGCAGTGGGTATGAGAGGCATCTGCTGGCCCCGATCTCCCATTAGGAGCAGGGGGAGGTGGAACAGTCCTGAGGGGCAATTGTTGCCAGCAGCTGCCACTTGCACCCACTGACAGCACGGAGCGATAGGGACGGGCACCGGGCACTGGCAGCGTATGTGAGCAGGGCCAGCGCTGGCAGCAGGTGCAAGCACCGGGTGGGACCGAGGCACAGAGGAGCAAAGAACTTTCAGTAACCACCAGAGGCTCACCCCGATGACAGCTACTGGCGCCCGGCCTTGGTCTGGCACCCCCACTCACCTGCTCCACTATCCCACCGTGGCCAACACCTGCCATGTTCCACGCACACCCGCTGGTGGTCAGAGCGTGTCATAGCGACCGGTTGTTCAGTTGTTTAGTTGTTCCACTGTTCGGTCTATTTGCATATTAGCTTTTTATTATATAGGATACCACTCTGCATAATAATTTTGACACATTTAAGTTTGAGAACCACTGTATCAGAGTAAAGGAAGTAGCAATAGGGAAACCTACAAGATACCTTGAGATTAAAACCACTCTGTGTTTTAAGTAACTATCATGTCAAGTCCTAGTTATATATGGAGATGATCAAAATCTGAATTGCTTCTGGCTAACCGAAGGATTTTCCATTCAATTTTATATCAAGATTCTCTTACCTTACTCTTTTAAAATGTTTGTTTTTATGTGAACTACATATTACACATAAAATCACTTAGCACTGGTGGAGCTAATAGTAATATTTTAATAAACTTTCCTATAATTGAATCTAAGCTTTGATTGGCCAGACTCATATACTTAGCCACCAACTTCTTTTTTTTTAAGCTTTTTTTAAAATATATGTTATTGATTTTTTACAGAGAGGAAGGGAGAAGGATAGAGAGTTAGAAACATCGATGAGAGAGAAACATTGATCAGCTGCCTCCTGCACACCATCTACTGGGGATGTGCCCGCAACCAAGGTACATGCCCTTGACCAGAATCAAACCTGGGACCCTTGAGTCTGCAGGCTGACGCTCTATTCACTGACCCAAACCGATTAGGGCTCTTAGCCACCAACTTCTTAATCTAAGTCGATATCTCTTACAGTGCCCTCATTAAGTAGCTATTCTCATCATGATTGGGAGAACTGATCTCATATTATGAGTAAAGTTAGAAAGGCAGTATGTAAGAAAATTGTTAGCATAATGCCCCTCTAATGGGGGGCTTACAAAAGAGCAGACACAGACATCATGTAGAGAAACTCAAGCATTCCTATGAAGATAGGTGCACAGTACATCTGGAGGGATGGCAGGAGGCAGAACAGTGGAGGAACTGTGGATCATGTTAAGGAATGAGAACTTATCCTGAGCTTCTGAAGGCAAAGGGGTGACATGAACATACTCTGTTTAATAAGGTTACTTCAGTTGCAATGTGTAGGACAGACTCGAGGTGAACACTGCTCACACCAGGGAGAAGAGCAAGTGAAGGGGATGATTAGAATAATTCTAGTGAAAAATTATAAGGAAGTGAACCAAGTCAGAATCAGGAGGAATGGAGCAAGGAGATTGAAATAAGAGATGTTTAGGAGATAGAGAGATGGAAGTATTGATTATAGACTGAAAGTTCAGCTTTTTTTTTTCAGTTTTGGTCATTCTGAATTTGAGATTACTGTGAGATATTCACATGGCATGTTATGATGATAATTAGACATAAAGATCTAAAGTTTATCAAAGATTTCCCATGAAATCTAAGATGATTCTGAAATAATTCAGTAAAGATTAGCTATCTCACATATTTCCCCTCTCACTCATTTTTCATTCTGGCTCTCTGCCCCTGGCTGACAAAATGTGCATGTAACTTTCTATTCTCATTCTCAATTGCAATCTGAGACTGGAATGCCTCCACACCCACGTGCCTCTCATCAAAATCCTAACATTGATTTAAAATGCGTGAGTCATTGTATTCAGACCTTGGGTTCTTTCTGGGAAAATGCTATTACTAGAAAACAGGAAAGTCCCCTGCCCGCCCCTCCGTCATCTGGCAGGATCCCCCCCCCCCCCCCCGCAGCCTATGCAGCAATTCAGGCCTACCCCTTGCACAGCTGATGGCTCACAATGCTTCTCAGTCACAAAGGCCCAACACTTGGCAGGGGTTGGCAGGATTACCACTTGATCTGGTGTACATGGGCAATGACTCTTTTTCAAGTTCCTAAGGTCAGCCTCCTTTGTGAAGGAAAAAAAAATTATCCTTTAGTGTATGTTTGTGAACAGGGGTGGGAAGAGAAGAGGAATTAGGGTTGAATTGGGAGGAGGACTAGGGCATCTCTCTGTGGGTATATAATGACCTACTGCCTCTCATGGATGACACAATCCAATTCATTTTGTCCTAGCTCCTGTAAAGCATTATGAACCACCCCAGACAATCCATTTTGCAATAAAGTGCTGTTAAATTCCAGTATCACCGTCTGTAGCTCAATTTAAAATGCGACCCCACATCAAAAGAGCTACGAAAGTCAGCTACTACATCCCAGTGGATGTTCTTAGGTTGTCTTCATGGCTTGAAAAATGTCCGTGGAAACCACATTTTAAAATAAATTGTATATATATCCGCAGACATGCTTCACTAGATGGGGGTGTCACCCCAGGCCTCTAGGAGATCTGTGGGTTGGTGCACAGAAGAATCTAGTCTACTAACTTCCTTAAAATAATAAATCATTGCATTCAGGTACACACAAAATATGGAGAGGTCAGAAGATGTTAGAAACAAGGATTCCGGATGATATGCCTCAGTAGGCTTAAGGGCATAATCAGAAATCAGGAGTGTGAGTGAAGTTCCTCACCCTCTCAGACCTGCCACAACAGTGATGGTGATACAGGGGGATAAACTGCTATGGGGTATAATTCCCACTGTGTATCTCACTGTCTACTCACATTATAAGCAAAGTGAATTTCTTTTTTTAAAAACATTCCTTTACTAATCCTATTAGCCAGTTTGTGAGTGTGTTATATACATCATAAACATGCACATAGAGACACAGATGCCACGGTGGACCTACAGTTTCTTCTCTGTGTGCCTGTTTAGCTAAATCTCTCTGGTGTGAATAATAGACTTCTTTGTATATTAGTCCTGCCTTTCACACAGAGTTGATAACTCCTCTAGGGCAAGGATCATGACTACACAATACATTGGTTCTAGATACCCATCTAAGAAAGGAAGATTATCCGCATGGACAAACAGTGAACCTTAGGGTCAGGAATTCTTGAATCTACTCTGACATGAAGCTTGTCACTTAATCTCTATGAGCTTCAGACTCTCCTGCTATGTCACGATCAGCAGCAATTTCATTCAAGAGTGGACTAAGAAGCCTGGCGGTGGGAGAAATTTGTAAAGGAAAGGTAGTGTGGAAATGAGCAATTATAATTTTGACCCCTTTCTTCCAGTTTGTGCAGAAATTCAATCCTAATCCATTGGGTATTGCACTGAAGGCATTTTATTTTCACCTTAGAATCCAACTCTGACCCTTTGTGCTGGGTAAAAGGATTATTTATTTTATTTCTGTTAAACATTTGAATTTTTATAAATATTTGAAAAATTTTATAAAGGGTACAATTTTTAAAAGGGTAAAATTTTTAAAAGGGTAAATTTTCAATGAGTCCAGTTATATACATATTTTTTCTTTAATAGTTTCTCTGGAGTCACTTTTGTTCATTTTTCCGTGATTTTTCTCATCAGTTCATTTGCAATATTTGATGTTTAGAATGTAATTCCTTACATGCCCCCATAGTGATATTCATGTGAAGCTTTTTGTATCAAGTACTGTCATAATTAGTGTTATTGTCCAGTTTCACTATTTTATAGGGAATAGCTAAGATTTAAAGGCCAAAGAGCAACGTGTGGCAGCAACCTGAGGGCAGTTTTAAAACTTTGAAGTGTGTGACAAAGGGATCCATCAGTGCAGAAAGCACACTTAGAAAATTCACTTCCATTGCCTCCAGTTCCCTGATTGAAGATATATTATCATTATTCTGATCAATAACTGATACAGGTGCTCTCTAACATTTGCAACATAACTGGACAAATTAAAAACATTACATTAGATACCTTGGGGAATAACTGGACCTCAAGAATGAAAAGTGTAATTGCATATATAAATAACAATAAAAAATATAGAGAATCCAAGATGGTAGCAGAGTAGGTGGGAGCTACACTTACCTCCTCCCAGGACCAAACTAGAATTACAACTAAATTATATAACAATCATCCTGAGTAACCAACTAAAGACTAGCCTAAGAAAAGTCTTATAACCAAGGACTTACAGAAGAAACCACATCACAATAAAATACTACTCAGCCATAATAAACAAGGACATTTTACCCTTTGCAACAGCATGGATGGACCTAGAAAGCATTATGCTAAGTGAAATAAGACAGTCAGAAAAAGACAAATGACATATGATTTCATTCGTATGTAGAATCTAATGAACAAAATGGATTAGCAAGAAAAATAGAATCAGACTCAGAGAGAGAGAGAGAGAGAGAGAGAGAGAGAGAGAGAGAGAGAGAGAGAGAGAACAGACAGACAGGAGTGGGGATGGGTGAAAAAGAGAAAAAGATTAAGAAAAAAAAATCTGAAATAAAAGTATGGTGCTTATCAGAGGGAAAGGGAAAGGGGGGTGGTGAGGGGAAGTAGAAGAGGTTATAGGGGAGATAAATAGTGATGGAAGGAAACTTGACTTGGGCTGGTGAACACACAATAAAATGAACAGATAATGTATTATCTATAATAATAAAATTATAATATGCTAATTAGACCAGACAGCCAAATGACCTTCTGGACAAAGCCAGGGCTTCAAGGGCCAAGGCAAGCCCCCGCAGGTGCGAGGGCCGAGCCCCTTGCACGAATTTCATGCATTGGGCCTCTAGTATAATTATAAACTTGAAGCCTATATAATTTTATTAACCAATGTCACCTCAATGATTTAAATTAAAAAACAGGACAAAATTAAGTATTAACATATGACTATCACAACAGAAAGAGAGAAAGATTACACAAATTCTGAGTGTATAAATGTTAAAGTGATCTAAAAAATTAAGTAGGTGATGAAACTTAAAGAAAACCATAAAGAACAAGATATGGTGATAATTGAAAGTAAATGTAGTAGATCATAGAATGAGTGATAGAACTGAAAACCTAGGTTTGAGGTTGCCTGGAAAAAATGACCCAAAATTGGACCTTGAAATTAGATCTGATGTGGAAAGAAACCTACCTGCAGAGAAAGACAACTTGAACCACTTGCTTCTTGGAAGTGTCTGATCCAAAAGCATAGTCATTGACCACTGGACATTTGGTTGTCAAAATGCAATTCCAATGCTTATGCCCCAGTTATAGAGGGAAAGCCAGTTTACACTGTATTCCTCTCCAATAGTGGGATACGTCTGCTTGTTACTGAGACACAGAGATGTGGTTAGGAAGGGGCTGGGGATCCGTATGCATGCACATGGGCAGATACTAGGCAGCCACAGAGGATGCCAAAACACTCACTATCATCATCTTCTTTGCAGTCGGCAAAGACTTGAAAAGATTTACCAAGGAGAATATGGGGTATCCCAAGAAATGTATACACATACTTTGAATAACTATAAAGGCAGTGTTAATTAAAATACATTTCACTTTCAAAATTGAGCTGCCAGTTGTTAAAGTGTGTATACATTTTTGGGGGACACGCTGTATATTCTTGCTCTTGAATTCTTCGCATTTTAGAGCTTGTGGGGACCTTGAAACTCCTTCAGTCCAATCTCTTTGATGAATAAACCAAGTCTCAAAGAGATGAAAAGGTATGTCCAGGGTCACTCAGCTTATTACTAACATGGACAAGACTAATAACCTGGTCTTCTATTCCCTACCCAGGGTAGTACTTGTGCCCCTGTGCCACGTGCAATTATAAGAGAAATCCAAACTTTCTCAAAGAATGAAAGCAGTATCACATCGTCTGTTGAGGGAGTTGTGACAGGACTATTCCAAAGCCTTGTAACAAACCCTTACATGACTATTCTCTTTAGCCAGCCCCAGGCTATGCCCCTACTGCCCTGTGACTCCCCACTGGTTTATACTGTGTTTGACTACAACATAGTCTATTCTCTTTGAAAAATCTGACAACTCCATTGAAACGACTCAGTGGAAAGGAGTTATGACAGAAAATCTCTGTCCTGCACTGACATATGAAGTTGTGCCTTTCACTTCTTTCTGGGTCTTACTCCCCTGATCTGTAATATCAGCGTCTATCTCTCAGGTTTTGTTTTATTTTGTTTAATTTTGTTTGTTTCTTTCTTTTAGGGTTAAATGAAAGAACAATTTACAGACTAAGTGCATAATAAATGCTCATTAAATGGATAAGTAAACAGAATGCTTTCTCTTTCATATGTATATGTAAGAAAACCAAACTTCTCTCTTAGTAGCTCACCCTCAGTCATTATTTCTCTCTCCCTCTCTCTTTCTCTCTCTAAAGCAAACATGTATAATCTACAGACACTATCATACAGATGTATTGTTTACAAGGTGTAGTAAAAGTAGGTTTACAGTTGTATGGGAAATAGAGTTCATTAATTATTGTATTCTTTTCCATACAAATAACTAATAAACTTACTTCTGCCCAACTCTGTATACAGAAGCAAGTACTACTTCTATACTTCTATCAATCAAGAGCATAAATCTTTCATTGGGAAAATGTAAAAACTTGTGTCTTGAATATCAAGACACAACTATTTGGCCCCTAAACCATCAGCCTCTGGCCCCTGCTTTCAGTTTTGATGTCAGAATCTATTAATTCAAGCTTCTGTTTGTTTAAAACACCATCTGGCTCACTGTGCTCCAAATAAATGTGCCATTAATGTAGTTATTGTTTTTCCAGATTTCTAATAAAGATTTTAATTTGTCCCCATCATTTGTCACTAAAATTATTCTCTAAGTAAATATATGGATGAACCAGTTCTTATTAGAGTAATACCAGACTGCTATTTAAGTAGTCATATATTTTACTCTGAATTAAGTGTTTTGTTATTAGATTGTAATTTCTGATGTTCTAAACTTTTTCATCTATAAAAATTACAGTTATATAGGGTTAAATCTAACAAATGCAGTGAGGAGAGAACATAAGGCTTGAAGTTAGAAGCCAGGAGCTAATCTCTGTCACTAAGCAATTGTAGGCATTTTCTTTTCTTTACTTCTCTAGGCCTCAGATTCCCACAAATTCAAAATAAAGGTTTTTAAAAATATATTTTTTATTGATTTTTAGAGAGAGAAAGGAAGAGGGATAGAGAGGTAGAAACATTGATGAAAGAAAAATATTTATCAGATGCCTCCTACACACCCTCTACTGGGGATGGAGCCTGCAACCCAACCAGGCATGTGCCCTGAGTGGTAATCAATCCTGTGGCCCTTTGGTTCATGGATCGATGCTCAATTACTGATCCACACTGGCTGGGCTCAAAATAAAGCTTTAAATAAGGTGATTTCTTATTTTTTCTCCAGATTTTTAAAATTTTATATCTAGCCCTTGCTGTTCAGTTGATTAGAGAGTTGTCCCAGTACATTAAGACTGTGTATTCCATCCACCGTCAGAGCACCAATAAATACAAGAATGGGTGGAGTAGCAAATTAATGTTTCTCTCTCTCCTCTCTCTCTCTCTCTCTCTCTCTCTCTCTCTCTCTCTCTCTCTCTCTCTCTCTCTCTCTCTCGATGGTCACTATCTGCATAGGTGTTAGAGATGTTAAATAAAAGTGCCATGGCCATGGCTGGTTTGGCTCAGTGGATAGAATGTCGGCCTGCGGACTGAAGGGTCCCAGTTTGATTCTGGTGAAGGGCTCATACGTCAGTCGCAGGCTCAATTCCCGGCCCTGGTTGAAGTTTGTGTGGGAGGCAACCAATTGATGTCTCTCTCTCACATTGATATTTTTTCTCACTGTGTCTCTAACCATCCCTTCCATGCTCTCTAAAAATCAATGGAAAAATATCCTCAGGTGAGGATTAACCACAAAAAAGGTGTTATGTGTTAACTTAAAGTAACAACTATCAACCAGCTTTCTGGGAATATTTGCATGTATATGATATTATGTGCAGTACAGGCCAAATGAATGGATCACCTCTCATAGATTTGCTCATATATTTGCTATGAGAAGTTTTCTATTACCAACCACCCACCAATCAGGATTGTGGCCAGATAGTCATCCTTGACTTCTCCTCTTTGCTTCCTCCATTTCATCAGTTTGAATCTTTCTGAAGTCCATCACTAACTAATAAAGCACTTGCAAGTTGATTACCAAGATCCAGGCCTCAGGAAATATCACCGAAGGTTATTTTAATCATTCAATAACTATTCTCCCTGCTCCCTGTTTTTTCATTGGACCTGCACAAAATTTTCAGATACATTTCCTTAATTATATCTCTGATCATATTAGTCTCAAACATATCCATTGGCTTATACTTTATGTATTTTTTAATTTGATTCTAGAGAGAGAAGGGAGAGAGAGAAACATCAATGTGAGAGAAACATCTATCTATAGCCTCCTGTATGTGCCCTAACCTGGGATTGAACCTGCAACCTAGGAATGTGACCTGATTGGTAATTGAACCTGCCACTTTTGGTGCACAGGACGATGCTCCAACCAACTGAGCAACCTGGCTAGGGCTATCCATTGGCTTCTTAATGTCTATGAAAACAGTTTATGTTAAAAGAGTATTTTGAGATCCATTTCTCTTTAATATATTTCTATCTTGTGGTTCAAATTATATTCTCCCAAGGCCTTGTTTGAAGTCAACATTTTCTTAAAACACCCCTTAGGTGTTAGAAGAATCTTCTGAACTTTCAAAGTGACTCCCTACAGCACTCAGGACTTTCTAGCATAAACTATCATTTCTTCTGTAGCCACTATACTATTTTTCCATTAAATGCAGAAACTGTTTTTCCCTTCAACATTATAGCCTCCATTCTCACTTATAGAGTGATTATTATGTGAGTTTAGAATGAATAGATGGTTTACCCCTTCCTTAAAGTAAAGTAGAAATTTATTTCCTCTGAGGTGAAAACAATGATGGAGTTATTTTTATTTATATCTAATTGGAAATAATTTAATTATCATTTATATTTTAATTAAGTTTTTAAAATTTATATTATATTTATCAATCTTCTTTTAAAACTCCATCTAAGTTATGTTTCATCCGCCATTTCTTTTGAGAGAAAAATGTTCTATTTATTTATTTAATAAAGGCATTTCATTTTCCAGAAACTTGTTTCACTTATTTGTTTATGTGTTTCATACTTACATGTGTTTCAGTATTTTGCTAAGTCATGGTAATGCACAAGTTCAATTCTAATCATAACTCATTGGCTTAACTATCAAGTTTACCTCTCCTTTTGAAGCATGTACAAGATAATGCTTATCCTATCCATTCCAGAAAAAAGTCACTGTATCTTTTTAGTTTTCAAATAAATATACCTTCCCATCCATCAGGTAGAAGAACAGGTTTAAATACATATCAGAAATAAACAATTCCATTAGTCATAAGAATAGACTCATCATACAGCTTTTGAGCTCAACATTTAACAGGTGCCAATGAGCTCTTTCTAATATCACCTATCAGAAATAAAGGAATCATAGATACTAACCAAGGTATAACCAAGGGGACCACCAAATTAATGGGGCATAGATACCAAGTGGTTCCACTCAATGTTACAGGATGAAGTCAGAATCAGAATGTACTTTGTGATACTGTTAGTTGACCTAAATAGGTAAAACTGGGAGTTGAAGATAAATATTGAACATTTGCACAAAATGTGATAAGTGTGTGTGTGTGTGTGTGTGTGTGTGTGTGTGTGTGTGTGTGTGTATACTAGAGGCCCAATGCATGAAAATTCATGCAAGAGTAGGACTTCCTTCCCCCCCTCCCCCGCTGCTGGTACCTGCTTCCCTCCTTCCCTCTAGCACTTGGGACCCGGGTTTCCCTTCTCTGACCACCAGCAGGCACCCAGGGCCCAGGCTGGCTTCCCTCCGGCCCTGGCTTCATCAGGAAGGATATCCAGAAGACGTCCAGTCTAATTAGCATATTACCCTTTTATTATTATAGATATATATTTACTATTGCAGTAAGTTGAGTAAGGATTTCCCTTGCTTTTTTGAGAGAGAACTAAAACATAGCAGCATAAAGTTGGGCCACATACTTTTTTGTGTGTGGCATATTTGAGGAGTTTTTAAAGTCTCCTTCCTAGAAACACTCACTTTTGGGAACAATCTGAATTTTAGTTGACTGACCCCTGAAAACATCCCTTTCCATACAAACCATAGTCTAGTGAACAAAAGAAAATAGGACATTTTATTTTCTCTATTTGAATTCATACATTTACTGATCACATGGACAAATGAGCTGTAGTATCTGTGACAAACCAGATGTCTCTCCCTCTGCCCTCTGCCTCAGGAACACCTCACTATTCACTGTTGTTGCCAACAAACTTCATTCATTTGACTATGAGAGGTGCCATGAAGGAAGCAAAGACAGGAGTTTGTTTCCTTCTGTTCTTTGACGATGTTCTACATCCTGGCAGCTGGATGGCAAATGCTTACAAAGAAACCACTTCGAACAAATGGAAAAGCCATTAAGATTCATGCCCAAGGTAAGTCTTTCAAAAAAACTTCAAGGGTGAAAAAATTACAGTCTTTTTCATTCCTTATGGTTATTATCTCCTAAACTCTCGATTCCAATAATTACAGGCTATTGTTGTTCCTTGTGATTAAGCCCCTAGACTCTAGGAGATAATAACCATAAGGAATGAAAAAGACTGTAATTTTTTCACCCTTGAAGGACCTAGAGGATATATCTGCCCCCATTAGACAGACTCAGCAGAGTTAGCACTCAACTCATTCATAAGTATAGAAACAACATACAATGGATTCCATATTTATTTCTCACAGGCTCTTCTTACCTTCCATGGAAAAAGGCTCACCCTCAACACTAATAATAATAAATTACATTGCCTAATAATAAAGGAGAAGTTATCTTCCCACCAGGATCCTCTCCCCAGTCTGCAACCCTAAAGGCCTTGTAACTTCTTCAAGTGGGAATCTTGTTTTCTCCCTTAGGGAGCATTCCACTTGCCAGACTTTCAGACTTGGGTGCTAAATTCAGGTAACTGAGCACTTACAGTGCTGCTGTATTACTTTTAGAGGGCTGGCCCATATTCCCAATAAGCAATGCATTGCTGTCTGCCTAAGAGAGATAGAGCATGGGGATTAAAGAGCAAGTGAATGAACTTGGCAGCCACAAACAAATTACCAGAGACATGTACCTTCCTGAGAGGCTGAGAATTATTGAGGCAATATTGCATGATGGGATATGTAAGTACAGCCTGGGAGGTTCATGTGTGGATGGAAACCAATTAAGTAAAGCACTTAGGAAAATTGCTTTCTTTTGTCTGGATGTGAATTTATCATGAGACATGGTTTTTAAGTGAAAAACCTTACATGTATACCTGGCCTAAGTGTTTCCTCCAAGGTGATACAATAAGGGAAGCAATAGAGATAAAAATGGACTGCTTGAAACTTGCCTCCTGATCTGATCACCAGACACTTTGCAAATTTATCTGAAGAGGTCTTAATGCAAAGTAGAACCTTAAGAGTGAGAGGTCAGCTTAAGAATTGCAACAGCGAACTGGGCAGCAATAGAAATGGAATTGATTGCTTCCCTGAGGAGTGATAAAATGTTATCAATAATGACACAGAAAAAGAAAAAAAATCACTTGAAGGAAAAAAGCTTTTCTCTGCTGGACTGCCTTGTGCTGATCATTATTAGTCACTAAAGGTCCCATGACACTGACCCTCTTTAATCCTGGCATTCTGACTTAAGTATAAGTGGACAATTTCATTATGTCGTTGTCTCTTTTTAAAAATCCATTTTGGTACAATTTTGTTCACTCATTCAAGGTTTTACAGAGCATCTGCTATGTATCAAGTGCTGTGAAGGGGGCATAAAAATGGAATAGGCTTATTTCTACCTCTCAAGGAGTTCAAGTTCTGTTGCTCATAGATGCCTAAATAATCTTCTGGATACAGGTGGTAAACTTAACCACAAGAATAGAGTACTATAGGAACACAGTAGGGGGAGGGAGAGTGAGAAGAGAAACCACTGGAAGAACTGGTAACTGCAAGTGGGTACAGAAAAATGGCATGGGAGAGAAGAGAATTCTAGGCAAAGGGGATAACTTGATCAAAACTCTTCTGCTTCAATTACTTTCATTTCCTTTGTCAGACATTTACTTACATTTCCAGACACTTAATTTTTTTCACATCAATCCAGGATTTGTTCCTCATCAGCTATTTACAAGTTCTTAATCTTGAAGATGCTCAGTTTTCTGCATGATGGTGATACTAAAGGTATCTTCCTAATACAGTTGTAGTGAGGATTAAATGAGAAATTCCATGTAGGGACTTCCATTGAAAGTTGAAAAACTGCAAGGTCTGCATTTAATTATAATATTTACTCAATGGACACAGAGTCTGAGTTCTCCTTTTCTCCATACTAGATATGGGTTAGATGAGACCATCAATAGTCCTACTCATGGAGAACCCAAAGTCAAGCCTGATCAACAGTATTACCCACAGAGGTTTCCCATGTACTTCCATAAACATTAGGTGGATTAGGTCACTGTTCTATGAGAAGGAAGCATCTAATTAGCCAGCCATTTCAAAAGGAGAGATTAGTAAATCAGATTCAATTAGCAAGAGCTGCAGACTGTAAGACCCTGAGGAGATAGGCAGCAAAAGGTATATTTTGATATGGAGAAAAATCTAAAGTGTGGAAAGTGCTTAGGCAATAGGACATAAGAGGAGCATTACGTTCAGAACACATTTTGCCTACATTTTGCCTGTTGTCATTCCCCTGTGAGGCTATCTATATATATATAAAAGCCTAAGTGACCAAACGACCAGACAACTGAACAACCGGTTGACTGGTCGCTATGATGTGCACTGATCACGAGGGGCCACCCAGCTCAATGAAGGTGCGGCTCCCACCGCCAACCTCCCCCAGCCTGCCAACCCCGATTAGCCCCAATTGCTGGCCAGGCCGGGGGACCCCACCCATGCACAAATTCATGCACCGGGCCTCTAGTTAAGAAATAATCTATTATATTACAAAAATGCTTCTGAAGTCCATCCTATCAACGATATGGACAGAAGAGTCAGGGCTCCAGGTGGGTGAACTATATGGTGGTTAGACTTGCACCACTTGTTCATATTTCTCCCCAGCTGCCCAAAGATATTAAGAAAACATTTTATAAATAAAGTGGTTATTGGGGTTACAAACAAAAAACAACTACACACTTGGGTAGTATAAAATGTGTTTCGCTAAAAAAAAAAAAAAAGCAATTTATTGCATTGCTATGAGTGGGTACTTTTCTCTTAACAGTGTGTGTGTGTGTGTGTTGGAAGGGAGTGTCACAGAATGTATATTAAAGTAGATAAATATTACCCTAATTTGTCATTTGAGGATCCATGACATAGAGTTAAGAATAACTAACTAGCCCATTGAAAAATTACACAGATGCCATGCTCTCTTGGGCAGAAGAGGAAGTGAAAAAAATGATTTTCTATTGCGTCACTGCTTTATAAAGAGGAACCTAAAATATGGGAAAATTTTTCCCCAAAACCTAACCTTTCTTGTTTATTTTATCCAAGTAATAGAGATTAATTTTAAACACAAAGATGATGCTATTTCTGGATGGTTTATTATATATAAATTATGTGGAAGTTTCAGAGCTCTGTGGGTACAGGGGAGTTTTGTATTTTGCTGTGGTCAGTAGCATGAAATAAGATTTCACATCCTTCACAAAGTGACATTGGTAAAATAAATATATACTTTTCCTTATTTTTAACACAAACACATACATACACACAAAACAACTATGCAAGATTGAATATATTCTATTTGTTCCAGATTCAGACCTAGGTATACAAAACAAATACAAATAGGCAAAAAAAAAAACAAACAACACACACACACACACAAAAAAAAAAAAAACTGTCACCTTTGACCTTATAATCTACTGGGTGGAAACAGACAATAACTTAAGTAAATTTAGAGTACTTTAGAAAGCAATTTACCTAAGAAGAAAGGGAAATTGTGAATGTGTTCCTCCTCAAAGAGATGGTTTGTGACTTTAAATAGGCATGATTGGAAGAGGACTTTCTGAGGAATGGTCTGAAGGAGACAAGAAGCAAATCAAGTAGGTATCTGGGGGCAGAGTGCTCCAAGCAGAGCAAACAAACAAACAAAAACAGCACAAAGCCTAAGACAAAAGAATAGCCAATGAGTTTAAGGCCAGGACAGCAGTCTGACTGCAGCACAATCAAGAAAGAAAAGTAGTAGATGAGGTTGGACAGTAACAAGGAGAGATCAGATAGTGTCTTATAGACCATACATGGTCTTCTTTAAATGGCACCGGAAGCTATGGGGTGTTTGAGTAGAGGTATAATATGAACTTACTTATTATTTTGCAAGATCACTTTGGCCTGCTGCCTGTTTTCTGTGTGACCCAAAATCTGAAGATCTTTCCTACATTCTTAAGTGGTTGACAAAAAAACAAATGAGGAATAACATTTCATGACATGTGAAAATTATATAAAATTCAAATTTCAGGATCTCAAAAAAAATTTTAGAGAACAGCCACGCTCATTTATTTGCCTGTTATCTACCTTCTGCTTTCACACTGCAGTAATAGAATGAAGTAATTGTTGCAAAGACCACTTGGCCCCCTAAGCCCTCTACAGACAAGTTTGCCAACCCCTGGACTAGACTGTATTTAGAAAATTTGAAAGCAGAGATCAATGAAGAGATAATGATACAATCAAGTCAAGAGATGATGGTGGCTTAGACCAGGTGGTCAGTGGAAAAGGAGGTGAGAAATAGGCAGATCCAGAATATAACTGGAAGGTAAATCTAAGTCCCTTTGCTAATTAAGTTTGCAAGCAGGGCAGAGGAGATATATAGGGGTCGGAATGACTCCGAGTTTTAGTTCTCCACTCCTCATACCAGCTAGTCAAACCTCTGAAGCAACTTCACAGGTGCTCCACAGTTGTTTTATTCTCTAAAATCTGCTTTCAAATTGGTCATTGTCCCTGAATTACTTTTGAGAACTATCTTCTACCTCACTCTCCTCAAGAAGTGGCTCTTGTACTTGCTGGCCAATCTTCCTCCCAGATCAAGGTTATATCTTTATATCTTCATTTTTTTCTGCATTATAAAGTGGGGAGAAGAAACATTAAAGTCAGGTAGAAGATATTTAAAGGGTATTCTCAAATTTCACTTTTTCTTCCTAGACAAAACATTTATTTTGCTTCTGTAAGAGATCCCAGAAACAGATGTCTAAAATGACAACACACCTTCCAGAACAAAACATCCCAAATGATATTTATAAACAGGTAACAGTATTTTTAAACAGCAGTCTTATTATAATACTAAAAATTGATTTCTCATCTATTTTTGTCAAAGAGCTATACACATGAAATTTTAGTGAAATTGCTATGAGAATTTACTAAGTTTATATGACTTCATTTATAATATTTCACTTGTGAATAAAATAGCAGAAATATAGTATATATATGTTTATCATTAAGATTCTATTTTTTTTTCTTTTTCTTGTTGTCACCAGTTTTGCCAGGCATCAATTTCTTCATAAAAATGACATAGGTGTATTAAACTCTCTAAGGTCCTTTTTATTTTTAGCATTTTGTGTTTGTGAATATCTTTGGGGTTCTGCTAATATATAAGAAGTTAAAGGAAGAGGATTTGACTTGCAGTACTAAATCCTTTGAGGCAAAATTAAATCCCTTGCATTTTAGTCTCTGTATATTCCTTCTAACCGTGTCCCCTGTTTCTGTCCCTACAACATGCACTTTTGCATAGAAACTATCTCTTTGCCAAGTCTTTTGTTCTTTTCTGAAATCAGAGGTCAGGCTCCTCAGCTTATAAACTCCCTGCTCTCCCAACTGGCTAAAGGCTGTAGTGAATGCCAATTACTACACCTGCAGTTAGAAGGCAATTATTTTTTTCCTTAAAATAATGTGTATGCTACAGTCAAAATGAAGAGTGCAACTAAGTAATGGGAGAGAGTTGAAGACTGAGCAGGAGCGAAAGACAAGGGCAGTGAGGTGAGAGGAAGGTCAGGATAAAGTATTCACTGAGAGGAACGGTCAAAGAAATACAGAATGTTAGAGCTAAGCAAGATCTTAGAAATCATGGTGCCAGAAATAATATATCCTTGGCCTAGTCCCAGGCTTTGGAAACAGGATGAACATCCAAGATGATGACTCAGAAATACAGATATTTAAAATATTATTTCAATTTAACATAAATTCTGGAAAAAAAGGCATGTAATGAAAAATATAATAATAAAGCACAGTGGGAAAAGACAAATCCGGAGATGAATTCCAGCTCTACCATTTCTTAGCTCTGAATCCTATGGTAATTTAGTTTCTCAGGATCCCAAATTTGCCTTAAAAATTGGGGATGACCAAATCCACCTGGAGGGAATTGTGAAGTTTATTGATGATGTGACTAAATCATCTGGTGCTGAGTAGTAATTTAACAACAACAACAACAACAAAAATATGGCTGTTTACCCTGGGCTGTGTGTAGTTATGTGTAAGGCACTCCTCCACTTTCCTGGCTTCTCACATTTTCTATAGCTCTGTTCTCCAACCACCTCCATCTTCCTTGAATGATTAATGTATATTCGTCAATCTGACAGGACACCCCCCCACCCCCCATCATATTTTTGGATAGTATTTGTTCTCCAATAAGTCAGACTGGGAATTTAAAAGTTCTCAGGTACCCATTGGCCACTGCCAGCACTGCTGTCTGCTACCATTCCTTGGAACGTATTTGATGTGGGGTGGACTCCGTCCTGGCAGGTGGAGCTTACACTCCATTACAGAGTGAGGTAACATTTGCAGGATCGTGGCTGCTGTGTTCAGGCACATGCATGCATTCTGCACATGCACCGTACGCTTATATAGCTGAGGGGAAGGGAACACTTGAGCTGGACCCCTAGGTTCCCTGGGGAGGATTTCTAGAAGAGCGAAGTACTCATGCAGTGGGGTAGACAGTGTTAAGATTTTGCACCCCAAACCTCAGTAGAAAGAGGCTGGGCATTTTGCTCTTAGTTATATGTGGAATTAATGATTTTTTCTCCTAATTCCTTTTTCCTATTTGGGCAAGTGAGGGTGAGGAAAGACTATGAACAAGAGAACACCTGCTTAAGTCTGACTTCACTTTCCTCAGCACAAGCACTCAGATTCCTAGGATATGAACTTTCTGGGAGAACACCCAAGGTTGGGAATTCTATAAATAATTTGTGTCCTAGAAGCACCTACAAGTGTGGGAGACAAGCGTCTCTGACACCGCAAGATCAACTTAAGATCCCCCCCAAAAAGCCCAAGAGGTGGAGTCCACTGTCATCAGATGCTGCCTGTACAAAGCAGTGATTAATCTAAGGGGAAAGGTCGCATTTTATTTTATTTTTTCTGCATCCATGCAAATGCATTGAAAATCCATGTGTCATATTTGCATTTGACATAGGCCCTGGCATTGATAGAATATTTTAAAGTCATGATGTCACCGCCATTAATCAGGCCCGGTGGTGCCAGGCTTCAGTGTCATCTTTAATCACCAGTGTCTGCGGACACATGTATCTGGAAAGGCTAAGTTTACATCCATAAAGCATGATTTACTTTTTTAAAGTAGCATGACTGAAAATGTATTGCCATCTTGGTCTGCTTTGGAAGCTCTCACCATTGTGTCCTTAGGAAAGATCTGGCATTTCCAAGACAATATTTAAACAGCCATTTTGAAAATGAGTGCAGTTTTAGTGATCCTATAAAAGCCTATAAAAACCATGGATAAATATAATCCTTCTACTTTAAAATAATTTAACTTGGATGTGCAGGAAGCTCAGTCTTGTTCTTTCTAAGCCACACTTCAGGAAAAGAGGACATTTCCGGGGGAGGTGAAGAAGCCACACTAGCAGAGGACAGCAATCTGGAAGAAGGACACTGGATCAAGCACCAACAGATTTCTTTCAATTGGGTCCTGCATTTTGTATGATTTCTAAAAAAAGGAGTTGCTGGGAATTTACTTGCTGGTGGATTTGTGCTGCAATCCCAGCACTTAGCCACATTACAGAATCATAGAGGAGTCTTAGTTCAGTGGATGAGAAAGGGAAACAAATGGAATCAAATGGAAGGGTCATGGCAGAGAAATGTAAAGAAGCAGGGAACCAAAAATGAGGTGATAGAGAGAAATAATCCTGTATAATAAAAGGCTAATATGCAAATTGACTGAACACTGGAGCAACAAGTTGCTATGACATGCACTGACCAACAGGGGGCAGACACTCAATGCAGGAGCTACCTGCTGGTGGTCAGAGTGCTCCCACAGGGGGAGCACTGCTCAACCAGAAGCCGGGCTCACGGCTGGTGAGCTCAGAGGCAGTGGTGGGAGCCTCTCCTGCCTCTACAGCAGCGCTACGGACCCCTTGGGGGATGTCCACCTGGGGTGTGGGCCTAACCCAGCAGGTGGACATCCCCCAAGGGGTCCTGGACTGCAACAGGGCACAGGCCAGGCTGAGGGATCCCCCACCCCCACCCAAATACATAAATGTTGTACACCAGGCCTCTACTGAAAAAATTGCAAAACTGATAGAATGCTGTAGACTGCAGGAAAAAAAAAAAAAGAAATATGGTGGAGGAGGCACTAGGGGAATGTCTGAAGGAAAACTAGACAGACCCATGGGAAGCATAGGCAAGCAACTGTCCTATGAAGCATGGAGTACTCTGCTTTCTTCTTTTCCTAGGAGCCCTTCTCATAGATTGATGGAATCTGTTCAGATTTTGCCTGCATTTCACACTGGATTGTATCCTTTGTTCAGACTTCTCTATATCTTAGCATAAATAAATAATATCACTTTCTATTTAATCAGCCTCCTTAGACTGGAAATGCATCATGTGGATTATTTCTGTGATGGGTTTTCTCCATTAATTCTACATGATTAGAAAAGCCTCAGCATTTTAATTACACCTGTCATACATATAACATTTTGTAGAGAAATGGAAAACTTACTCCCACAACAATCCTCTAGCTTTCAAGCTTGGGATTGTAACCCTTGAAAGAATCATGAAGGCTCAACAGGGATTTGAGCTTTATGCTTAAATCAAAGGAAGTAAATAAAGTTGTCATCTAAATCAATGACAGACATTATGTAAGACGCATTTATCATTTTAAGATAACATCATCTCTTCTTACTACATCCTCTCTCCCTAAACTCTGACACGTGGTCTTCCACATATACACACACACCCATTTTTCATACATCCCAGGAATGCCATGCATGGCTTCTCAGTGGATTACTAAATTGGAAGCCACTAGAACTGGAAGATCAGAGTGGTATTTCCAACGTTAAAATTTTATATAGAATTCCTTCAAATTTAACCCAGGGGTACATGAGAAGGCATTGCTTCTATTTAAATGAAGTGGAACTAAAAGGGAGTTTGAGGGGGAAGGGAAAATTCTGCATAGTGGACTTGTATTTGACATTACAATCCTAGAGAGAAAAAATTAAGAAGCTTTTGTTTTAAATACGGTAATGGAAAATGTTATTAAAAGCACAAATGTCTTTCAGAAATAGCCTGCCTTGAATGAAAATAGATAATTATCAGACACGTTGTACTTGTAATTTCAGCCAATATCAGAGAGCTAGATATTAAAAAGCAAATAGCACAACTCATATTTTTTACTAGATTTTAAAAGTCTAGGATAAATTCTATGGGCAAATACTAGAGTCTACTTTAGGATCCTTCTAAATGAAAGTGAGTAGAAGGTAAGTTTGTGGCACTTTCTGCTAACCTAGCAGTGAAGCACACTTATAATCTAAATAAACGGAAGCACAAATTATACCATGTTAGAAATTTTTCTTTCTAATTAAAAATTATAATTATTTTGATTTCCTAGAAAACAAAGTTTTGTGCACCTCTACTAATATGAATGGCTCTAAGCATATGTACTTTTTAGACTCTACATTTTTTGCATGTATAAAAATTTAGGTCACCCGTTAATTATAATTAAAGTAGAAAATAGCATGAATAGGCAATTTCCTTCCACTTTCCTCTCACATTGTCATAGAATTCTGTAAAAATGGTGTGTGTTTTTCTATACTAAAATAATATTTTGAGATTCAAACTCAACCTTTCTGTTTCACCATCCCAGTGAGTAGTGAAATAGACACAGAAAAGGGAGTGCTAATGATAAGAACTGTAAAATCTCTGTGGACAACAAATTAGACACGATTTTTACCATTGTCTCCTCTGCACATACATATAACCTCCTCAAACAAACAAACAAACAAACAAATAACCATTTTAATGAGATTGTGACATAGTGGAATGAATATTCTTCAATAGGGGTGATCCCATTCTGTAGGCCAGTCCATTTTACCTCCAGACACCTCAGAATGATCCTTTAACAACACCCTCCTTGAGCCACTGGCTTCTTTGCCTTATTTGATCTTTCTCATTTTGTGAGGATGTACCTTGTTGTTGCTCACTGGCTTAGTAATTTCAGACTATAACAACAAATACCACAGAATGGGTGACTTAACCAGCATTTACTCCTCACAGTTATGGAGGCTGGGAAGGGCAGGATCAAGGAGCTAGTACACATGGTGGGAGCCCACTTCCTACTTTGCAGACAGCCATGTTCTTGCTATTTCCTCACATGGCCAAGAGAGAGATACTCTGTATCATGTTTTTTTCTTATAAGGGTATTGATCCTACTATCACATTGGAGATCAGGGCTTCAACATGTGGATTTTGTGGGAACTCTAACACTTAGTATGTAACACTTATTTTCCCACAGGGATCCAATACTCCAAGAGGACAAAAGTCAGAGGGAAGAGGAGTAGAAACAGGTTCATTTTCTCCATGAATTAGGAGAAAAATCAATCTTTAAAATGGCATTAGCACATTTGTATTTGTCAAAATCACCTCCTATCCTTGAATTTGTATTTTTCTTCTTAATCTGTTTCTTTTATAAGAAGACAATCAATGCAAAAAGTACATACATTATATATTTATGCATCTATGAAAATTATGCATGTGCATAAGTAAATATACATATAAATAGTTATGAAATTTACACAAAAGTTACAATATATAAATTTAAGTAATTTAAATTAATTAATAGATATTTGATAAAATAAAAAAAGACAATCAATGTAGAAACATGCCATGCTTTCTTTTTGTAGTCTTGTCCAGGTAGTCAGACAGTTAAGTCTTTGGTCTTCCTTACTCCAGGAGCAATCAACACTTTTGTTATTGTGCTCATTCCACTAGACCAGAAACTATTAAAACAGAGGAATTGATTAACTTATAATGCTAAATGGATACATAAAAGACTGAAATAATTTTAAAGAACCTGGAGAAAACCCTATCAACTCAGTGATGGAAGGAGACTTGACTTGGGGTGATGAACACAGAATACAATTTATAGATGATGCATTATAAAATTGTAGGCCTGAAAACCATATAATTTTATCAATTAATGTCACCCCAATAAATTCAATAAGGAAAATATTTTAATTAGATTTATACAAAGTCATTAACTGATTTAAAACTACCAAAGCACTAAGAAAATAAGTCAGACTCGACTTATTTCATGGGAAATTGCAAATAAAAGAAACAGAAGAAGCTTTTTCCAGTGCCTTTCATAACAACACACAAGATCACATTATATTTGTGGAATTAGGTGCTATAACCAGGCCTCAAAGAGAAGGCAACAGCATTAAACCTTTATGACTGACCAGAAAAGCATTCTATCACCTCCTTTAAAAGAGAAAAAAAAGATAGTATTAGGAAGTGAAGAGATGAAACAGTTTTATAATAGCATCTGGGAATGACTTTAGGAACAGTTCAATGCTGTATTTCAGCTATGGATAGAGATGGGATAAAACTAAAATAAAATGAACGTTCCATTTATGACTGTTGACAGAGAATTAGACCAGGGGCATAAAAGAAAAGAAAAAAGCAACTAATAAATGGTGGAATTGGAAAGGTCTTAGTGTGCAGCCAATCCCAAATTATTAGAAAAAAGATATCAGATATAAACACACTATCTCTATGTGTTCCACTCCAAGTAATTCAAGAAAACTTCAGCCTCCAGGGCTGGTTATGAAAATAGAGTAATAACTCTGACCAGACAAAAAACAATTTCATTTCATAATGCAGTTTAAAGATATGTATAAAGCAAACATTTTAACATTAATTCCACTTCCCCATTGATTTCTATTAAAATGAAGTATATGAATAATCTCATGAAAAATTATATGAGGGTCATCTTAAGAGAAAAATTAACTTTACCAATTATAGTAGTTACTTTAAAATTCAACTGTTGTTATACATCTATCTATCCAGCACTGAGCTTTTCTAAGTGTTCTCTGAAGAAGTTAAACCTCCAACTAATCTACATCATTGGATTGAGACTTCTGCTTTCAGCTATGATAAAGTAGCTCATAACAGACTAACTCTCCCACTGTGGACAACTATAAAGGGTGGATAAGATACAAAAAGTATATGAATGAATCAGAGAGCAACCAAGGCAGTCATAATTTAATAATCCAAGAATGTAAGAGGAAAAAAAAATTTCTCCACTGCTTTTCCCCTCAAGACATTTGCCAATTTGTAAGCTGTGCAGGATGAAGAGTGAAAACATAAAAGCAGGAGCTCAAAACTTTTGACAGGCTAATGAGATGTGGGAGATAGAAAATGAAGTTCAGGATTAGCAAGGTAGCCAGGACATTAGGGGGCTGAGAATGAAGAGAGAAAAAAAAAAGAACTGCAGAGAAGTGAACCCTTCTTTATATGCCATTTCTTCCCTTGAGATGTTTGAAGATTCCTAAATTATACTAAGTAACAGTCGTAGGGAAGAAGAAAAGAAGAGGGAGTCGCAACTAATAGAAGAGGAGGCTACAAAGCTAAACAGAACTTTCAATAGTCTCAAAATAACATAAAGACAAAAATTGGAGTTCAGAATGAACCAAAGGCTTTTTGTTGGAAAATCTAGAAATGTACAGCTTAGGAATGAGGGCAAACATCCCCAAAGATAGGCTCTCACAGACTGAAAATTAGCCTCAAATCATTTCAATGCCTTATAGAATCCAGGAGATCACTCCATAATCTATGCATTCTCACAAGGGGGAATAAAGGTTGGTCCTTGGGTGGGAAAATATATTAGATGTTAGTTCTTTTTCCTCTAAAACTCATCCCTACTCAACAAAATATTGTCCCTTAATATTTATTTTCTGACTTTGAGTTTTCTTTGGTATTACATAAGGAACACTGACATTGAGCTCACAGAAGATACACAACATGTATGCAATATCAGTGCTATAAACTATAGTAAATAGATGGTTGTAAGTGAAGGACATTCTCTTGATTGACTGTTCAATATCAGTGTCATTTTAAGAGGTGGTTTGCATGTGTCTAAAACATGAGTATCCTATAGAGGTTGTTTATGTTTTGTCCTCAGTGCTTTTTAAAAATACATTTTTATTGTTTTTAGAGAGGAAGAGAGAGGGAGAGAGAGATAGAAACATCAATGCTGAGAGAATTATTGATTGGCTGCCTTCTGCATGCCTCCTACTGGGGATCAAGCCAGCAACCCCTGGCATGTGCCCTGGCTAGGAATTGAACCATGACCTTCTGGTTCACAGGTCAATGCTCAACCACTGCACCACACCAGCTGGGCTATCCTCAGTGCTTTTGAATGTGACATAAGCTTTGAAACTTAAATAAAATTGTTTCTATTTTATTATTTCATTCTACAAAAGTTATTTAAACATAATAATATGAAGGGCTTAAAAGAACAAATATCAAAAATATCTGAATGGACACTTGGCAGACAGTTATTATCTCATATTGTGCAAAAATTTAAATTAAATTTATGAAAAATATCTTAAAAATGAATTTAATGTTTTCAATATTAATGCAGTAATATTAATCTCAAATATTTTTTAAATATGGTTATTATATATTTATATAAACTGTTATTCATAGTATATGTTTACATAAACTGCTAATTTAATACATTAAATGCACAAATGTTAAATGTTAATAGCTTTTTTCAATATATTTTATTGATTTTTTACAGAGAGGAAGGGAGAGGGATAGAGAATTAGAAACATCGATGAGAGAGAAACATTGATCAGCTGCCTCCTGCACACCTCCTACTGGGGATGTGCATGCAACCAAGGTACATGCCCTTGACCGGAATCGAACCTGGGACCCTTGAGTCTGCAGGCCGACGCTCTATCCACTGAGCCAAACCGGTTAGGGCAAATGTTAGTAGCTTTTTAAATTTTCATTCTTAACTTAAAATTTTATCTTTCTTAGTCCTGTATTGAATTTTTTAAAAAAGTAAAATTTTGCTTACCCATTTTGTGTAAAAGTAGATATATAGACATTCATAAACTAATACATAGTATATCTGTGTTATTGCAATTTCATGGCTGGGTGATTAAGAAAAAATGTCTCACCAATAAGGAAATAATTTTCAAAGGTTAAGAAGCTAATGTAACTATCTTCCAAAGGAAAATTAAATATTCACTGAAGAAAAATATTTGTTTTCTTATACTATCCAGAGCCTCCAAAATTTGCCATTCACAATGTCTGACACTCAATAAAAAATTACCAGTTTTCTCAGAAAATGGGAAGAAAAGATTAAGACCAAGAAGGAAAAAAAATAGACAATGAAGAGAGACCCATAGATGAAAAATAAATATTGGAACATGAATTTTAAATAAATATGGCTAATATTTTCAAAAAATAGATGACAAAATGGGGAATTAAACCTAGGACTAATTTTTTAAAAAAACAATGAAATATAAATTCTAAAATAAAACTTACAATAATGGAAATTATGAACTTGATATATGGTTTAATAACCAATAGACTAGAACTCTAATATAGGCATAATCTAGAGATAATGGAAACAAAAGTAATATCTGAAGAGACACTGGGGGCAAATAATATTTCAAATCAGATCAAAGACATCAAACCACTGATTCAAGAAACTATACAAACTCTAAGTAAGATAAATGGGGACTGGGGGGACTGGGTGGAATATAGTAAACCTACTAAAAACAAAAGACAAAGAGAAAAAATTAAAGAAGTCAGGGGGAAAAAAGACACATTGGATTCAAATGAGCAACTATGTGAATGACAGCTGGGGATTAAGCAAAAATGATGTAAGACAGCATATGAATGACATCTTTAAGTACTAAGAAAAAGTAAACTTCTTTTCTTCTAGTATTCTATATATCTAAGATAAAAGTGTTAATCATATTAGAACAGGTGTAAACTGATACCACTGAAATGTTAGAGGTTGTTGTGTAGCAGCTCTTACACAGAAGCTAACTGTCAAGTGAAGCTTTCTATGGTGCAGTTCCTGTAAAGAGAAAAAACAATCTCTACTCCATTCTCATCCACTGCCCTGCACATAGATACAAGCCCACCTGTCTCAGTTCAGGTTATAACGCGTTCTTGGCCTGATTCTCATCTCTATCTCAATGGGTAATCCCTAAATACCTTAGTTATTTTAAGAACCCAGTATGCACCTATCACTCAACTTACCTAAATATTTTTTCAACACCACTTGTTTTTATGTCTTGTAATACATCTCATAAGTAGCAATAGCAGAACAATTGCATTATTGGTTGCACAAATCCTTCTCCTTCCCCACCTTTTAAAAACCTCTACTTCATGTCCTTAGAGCTCAGACCAAGATTATTGCATTAAACTAATGTTCTATATCCTCTTGTTTTCTTAAAATATCAACTCTTCAGAGTCTCTGAATGAACATTTGACATAACATCCTTTATGCATAAATCACTGTGTCCGGATAAATTCTAAGTTCATTAATATAGCATAAAAGACCTTTCATAATCAAAGCCTTGATTACCTCATTATTTCCTTTCTTATGGTCTTTGAAGAAGCTTATAATTACCCTGAGCCCCACCACCACGCACACACATTCACCTCCACACCCTGTCTGTAACGTTCCCTCTGCCTGGGATAACTTCCCCTTCTTCCTCACAAGGCAAAGCACATTCATCCTTAAAAGATGACTCTGTGTTCAAGCAGCCTGTTCCGGAGCTTTAAATTAGGTTTTAGTCCTTTTCCTCCATGTTCTCTTTATATACGTTATTGAATTTCTGATTAAATATCTGATGTCATTCTACTAGAACATAATCCTTAATTCGTATATACTGGAGCAAGCCAGTAGCTATCTCAGGGTTCAGTGGATAGTAGAGCCTCAATAAATGTTAAAAGGAGAGTAACATAGCTCCACAAGAAGATATAAAATCTGAAATACAAGCTCATTGACCATTATACATTTAAAATAGTCAGTGATATTTTGAAATCGCCAGAATTTGTTCTGGACCTAAACATCAAATGGTGTTTTACTTCAGGTATATTCTTCTCTGGATGGATTATATGAGACAGAAGATGGCAAGTACCAGGGAATGACAAGCATCCTCTTTTTCCAAACACCACCTGACTCACTCATAACTCTGGACTTCAGCCTACAGAGGGAGGCAGGTTAAAGGCTCTCATTCATTTGGTGGCAGGATCTGTGTAGCTTTAACAACAACAACAACAATAAAAAAATGACCTGCTTACCTTACCTGATAATCATATCCCAACAGGGGTATTTGCATGGAATTCTGATTTTATGCTTATTCTCTGGATTCGATTTCAGCCTTTTTATTTTTTAAAACTGGATTGCCACATGACTTACAATCTGTCACTCATAGTCCTGTCTTGTTCTCGAAACTACTGTCTTGCACCCACGGGGAACACATGTTTTGATTTGCCCTTTGGCACAATGGTATCCAATTTCATTTCATAAGCATCAGTACTGTATCCTGACTTGAAATTCAACGGAAAGTCTATGAAAAGTAGGAAATGGGTCTAATAACTGACTAACTGTATGTTTTCTTGATGAAAACCAATCTGCTCAGGAATATTCATAGACATTGCATTAAAGGAGAAAAATAATAAAAATAGTTTATTGATAGTAAAACCTAGTTTCTTCAGACTCAATGGAGGAAGAAATAAGATCAAGGTAAAGAACCAGAAGTGGAAATCTGAAGCAGTTTCTGATAAACACCGGGGTGTCCTTAATCCCCCCAAAGAACTATGTCTCTGGTTTCCTTTCCAGGACTTACTTCCCAATGCTGGATACCCACTGTCAATGAACTACTCTCCAATCAATAAATACTGAATAGCCTCTGAATATCTGGCACTGAAATTAGCATAAAGTTAGAAAATAAATTAACCATATTGAAGATGAGAGAATACAGATTGAAGTAATTTCATGGGCAGTTTCAAGATTAATTCTTACAAATACTGATTTTCCAAATTTGAAAAGGTGGCATTTATTCAATCAATAAATATTTATGAAGCATGTATTTGAGACAGGAACTGTGCTAGCTACTGTGGATATAAAAATGAACAAGGTTGCCTTGGCCAGGTGGCTCAGGTGGTTAGGCATCATCCTGAACAGCAAAAGGTTGCAGGTTTGATTCCCAGTCAGGGTCAGGGCACATACCTATGTTGCATTTCAATCCCTTGTCAGGGCGAGTGTGGGAGGCAGCCTATTGATATTTCTCTTTCACATCAATGTTCTCTCTCTCTCTCTCTCTCTCTCTCTCTCTCTCTCTCTTCTCTCTCTCTCTCTCTCTCTTTCTCTTCCCCTCTCTCAAGTCAATATCCTCAGGTGAGGATTTTATGAAATGAACGAAGTATGTGCTCCTTCCTCCCAGACAGACACAGATATCTAACAAAATTTATTACTGATAAGACCTGGGGGAAAAATAGTGTTCTGGATGCAAAGGGACATAACCATGGAAGTCTTTTCTGATAAAGTACTAAAGGATAAGAAGGAGAAAGTCAGTCTAATAAAAGGGATAAGGAGAGACCATCAAAATTATATATAAAATGATAGGTTAAATGGTGTGATCAAGAAAAGACAGTGATACTAATTAACTTATAGAAAACTTCTGAAAGGGAAACGTCTATGACAGGTGTTGGATTAGGAAATCATTTCTCATCTATGCTCCAAGATAGCTTGGGTTTTTGCCCCAAGAGGAAGAGTTGAGTTCTCACAATATGAAAATTATAATTCTGAGCATTGCTAAAGATAGGAGATTATGTGAGGGGAAATTCCATTATCTCAGCCAACACAAATGTGCAAGAATTCTAGCTATAAAAGAACGCTAATCATTCTAATTATCCAGATGTTGTTACTTTGGATTTGAAAAAAAGAACAATAAGAAAGAGGTTGGGGGTGGCTAAGAGATCTAATATCACTGACAGCACAATTGCTATAATGGAAAATAACTAGTCTGGGGAAGAATGAAATGGACTGTCTTACTGCCTAAACTTTGTCCACTGAATGAAATGTTAGCTAATAGAAGCTTCTGTCATCTGCTGTACATGGTGGAGAGGGAGGGGAAGGAGGCATATTTCAGAGTACTTGTGAAATACCATTAAGACATGTCTGTCCCAACTCTCAGCTCTCTTTGAGCCCAGAATGGAAGTTGATGTGTATAAATCTTCCCTAATGGACAGGATTGTCCACACTTTGCGGTCCTATTTTCCTGACAAGAGATCCCACACCTTGTCTGATGAGAAAAACAAAATCAGAATCCTCTGCTTCCTCAACTTGACTCCCTGTCTCCTGATTCTTGTTGCTTCCTCTGTCCCCATTCTCAATCTGAGGCTCAATTAAGATCAAATCTACCTTTTCAGTGTGAAAGAGAAGATGAAAAAAAGAAAAAAAAAAGTTCATGAATCCCTTTCCTGATTACCCAGGGATTTGTCTAACTGAGGCTTGATAAAGGATGGCCTGTAACAGCAGTTTAAATTTTTAAAAGCCATATGACACTTACTTCACACAAAAGCTTAAGAGGAAATTCATATATAAAATAGATGAAGTGAAGCTGCATCAGCTCAGCCCTTTCCCTTCTTGAAGGACTCTAAGGCCTAACAAATTCCATGATAATTAAGCCTCAGAGAGCCACAGTCCTGTGAAGAGTACTCATCTCAGACCTATCCAGAGACCCCACCCCTGACCTTCGCCCTTGCCTGCCTCAGTCCTCACCAGTAACTAGATCTCTCTGGCCAAAGGTTTCAACCTAGACTCATCTCCATATTTTTCTGCTCATCTCCTACTCAGACCCAATCTCTACCTCATCACTTCCCCCCGCTTCTCCCCACTGTTAATTTCTCAGAACATTCCCTTTACCTCCCTATCTTAACTGAAACCTAATTCTCCTCTGAGAATGACATTTCTTCTATAACCTTTGCAGAGAGTGATAGTGTTCCGTCTTCTATACACTATTACCTCAGACCCATAGTCAGGTTAGTGCTCCCCTTGCTTCCCCTGTGGCTTCCAGACTATGGCCACCCCTCTCCTTACAAAAAACACTACACTTTTAAAATGGACACCATCTTAATAAATCTTATCCAACTTCCTGCAGTTACCTCCTTATCTCCTTATCTCTGAATTTCATCAAAAAATTTACCACTTATCTCTGCTCACCACAAAGATTGCCATTTCCACAATGAATTCTATGTTCATTTTAATGAATCATTCAGTTTGCCTCTCCTTTCCTCCACTACCTTCATCTTCCTCACCAACCTTTCATCAATTCAAGTGCATGGTCAAGGGCGCACTAAGGACCTTGTGGCCACTAGAAACTCAATTTTAAAAATTCTGATATTTGACTACTATTTAACGCCGTCCCCCCCGCGCCAATTTGCTCTGGTACTTCCTGCTGCCAAAATTTTTTTTATTTCCAAATTATGCCACTTAGCCTCCTTTGTCTCCACTTTCTTGCTTTTCTGTTATTATTAACTTTTTCTTGCAAATGCTCTTGGCTTCCTCTGTTACCGCCACCTGGCAAAACTCCAACTCTAAAAGAATTGTATCATTAACCTTTGTTGTTCTTGCATCTAAACAGCTAAACATGTCTGCAATAACCACACCACCAAGCAAACTGGTTTCTTTTTCATTGCATAAATATGAACTTCAAATTGCAACTCAATCCCACCGTAGTATATTAGACAATTCATTATTTTATTCACCAAGACAACATTCACACATTCTTTTATTTTCTCAAGACCCCTATATCCCTGCCTTCCTTTTCAATTAATGAGAGACTTTCCTTTGAACTTCAATAGAAAAGACAAGGACAAATAACCAACACGGACTTTCTTCAAAATTTTTGTCACTTTACCTGTTTTTAAAACACATGCATTTATACCCTTTTTTTTTTTTCTCTTCTGTTACAACACAGGACATGGCCTTCATTCCATTAAAGCCCAGTTCCATAGTTTCTGTAGATCCTGCTCACTGTCACCATCTCAATAACACAAATTCTTCAGTCGTTCCTTCTCCCTCCAACCTGGATCCCAGCTTCAGTAACAGATAAACTCCTTAAAAGATATGTGTACACATTTCCTCCAGTTGTTTTCTTCATTTCTCAATATATTCCAGAAAAAGCAGGTTATAAATCAAAGTGCATATTATGACACCTTGTTTTTAAAAATATATATATATATACTCATGTATACATAGATTAGAAAACTAGACAACAGAAAAACTGTAGTTCTCTCCAAGAGATGGAATCAGACCCATTTATTTTCTCCTTTATGCTTAGAGACATTTCCTAGATTTGTACATACACACTCATGCATACAAATTTGTAATAATAAAAATATTGTTTTAACTGGAATTCTGATTTATAAAATGACTTCCTGCACATTTTGTGAATTATGGCGTACCACTGAAACCAAAGTTTCTATTTTTGCCTTACTGAGTTAAGTGACCTTAGGACAGAGGCAGCCACCCAAAGATTCAGGACTGCCCACTCCCACAATTCTAGCAGAACTCATTGCTAACACTTTATCTGGTTATTCCACATTGTATTTTCCTCTTCAGAAATTCCATATGCTTGCCGCTGTTATTGCCATACTTCTTTGGCAGTAATCTCTTAGAAAGCCCCTGCCCTCGGGCGAGATTTGTCATGCCCAGACAGGCAGGTTTAAAGAGTGCCTAGATGAATAATACTCTGAGAGCTGTTAATAAATAGCCCAGAAGAAGAAACCCAAGTACACCATTAAAATGCTAAGAGAGTACCATTTTGATTATAAGAATAAAATACAAGTACAGAAAAGAGGAAAGATCCCAAGAAGGAAGTAGATGAGCAAAATAAATATGAAGGTTTTCTTCTAATTTCATCGGTCGGTGGTGGAAGAATAGAGGAGACATATTCTTGCACTAAATTTATGGCTGAAGCTTTTTGTAGCTCAGAGATGATGACTCTTTCAAATGTTTCTTTGGCTATTTCTCAGCCTCTCATACTTTTCTTTTTCCACACAGGAATGGCCAGCTGCTGTCATTCTTTAATTCCGGTGCTTCTCTGGAATGCCTGGGCTTTCTTCCCCACTCTGATTTTAATGCTCCCATGATTGGCCATTTCAGGCAAACAGCATGTTGTGAGATTTTTCACATCACAGCTCTATTAAACCAATCCTATCTGAACTCTTCCTCTCACCAGTTCACTGAAAATAACCTCCTGAGGATTGGAGAGTTTGAAAAGGGCAAAAGCTTTAGTTATTGCTTCGAGGAAAACTTTGTGTACAAAGAAAATATCAGACAAAACTACATCCATTCACATATCATGTTTACACATCCACTTAGGATGGATTTCAGAAGTCCTGTGGCATACTGACTGAACAGAGAACTGACTATAATAGAGATTAAATGAATACTTTTTAAAGAATAGAGGCAGGAGCTAAAACAAATGGTTAATGATAAAAGCAGTAAAATACAAAAATGTATGTGAAAACCACTAAAATGTTGGGATTTAAAAAGGCAAATATAAATGTGTTCTAAATGTTTATCATAGTGTATTTACTCTCCAAATAAAGGAATTATTTCCCCCTGTTTTCCCTACTCATTACCCTAACCTTACATGTAAAAACAAAGGACTTTTGGCCCTGGTTGAGTAGCTCATTCGGTTAGAGTTAGAGCATCTCCCGATATCAAGGTTTCTCTCTCTCTCCCTCCTTTCCCCTCTCTCTCCAAAATCAATAAATACAAAAGGCTTTTAAGAAACACCAAGATACTGAAAAGTAGCTTCCAGGAATCACCGCTCATAGGCAGCCCTCCATTTCAATCTACATGACTCTCCTTTTCCAATGGATATAAACTGGGAGGAAGGGGGAAAGACACATCATGTGAGAGAAACATCTGTGAGAGAGAAACATCGATCAGTTGTCTCCCATACATTCCCCAACTGAGGATAGAACCTGTAACCTAAGTATGTGCCCTGACTGGGAATCAAACCCATGACCCTCTAGTGCATTGCTCCAACACTATTGCTTTCAATACCCTATTAGAATAGAGTCCCTAAACCAATTATTTGTGTTTCACAGTTAATTATTTTTTAATTGATGAGAGAGAGAGAGAGAGAGAGAGAGAGGAGAAATATCAATTGCTTGCCTCTGATCATACACCCTGACCAGCTATTGAACCCACAAACTAAGTATGTGCCCTGACCAGGAATGGAACCCACCATCTTTTGGTGTATGGGAGGATACTCCAACCAACTGAGCAACACCGGCCAGGGCACAGTTAATTTATTTTACAATGTATATGAATATGATATCCCATATTGTCTTCCCAGCCCCATGAACTAGTATGGGAATGATACTAGTTTTCCACACTAGGAATATATAAGGCTAGAGGGGAGAATAGCCAAAGGATGTAGATAGGATGTGTTGCACACCACCATTTGGAACTATCACATGTACCTCTGGCTGTGTGTGCTTGTCCTGACTGAGTCAGCAGGACCACATACACACTACCCCACTCCACTTACTGTGCCCACTGTGGTAAGATCTCTGAGTGTGGACCAATGATCTAGTCATTAGAATAGATAGGACTTCAAATATAATCTAGGATATGTAAAGTGCAAAAGAAAAGAACATTTAAAGAAGGGAAATCTATAGCTTTGAAGTTTATGAGCATGACCACTGAAAAACAAACTTAGATATTAAATATATCGCACTTTAAAAGTATGCCAGTGTGAACTGAGGCGTTAATTTTTCTTCAAATTGCACCTTAGATGTTGCTATTAGATTTGAATCTATAAATTAAAAGAACTAGTTTTTAACTTTGAAAGTCGGAATGTTATATCAAATAATAAGCTTAATTTAAAAAACCTGGAACATACATATTGATCTCTTCGTCCAGAACACATGCATATATGACTAAGAATTTAAGTTTCCTCTTAGAAACTTTACATGGAACTGAATAAATACCACTGAGCACAGCTACTGAATTGGAAGAACTACTTGTGCCAAGGGTGCCTGTCTTACAAACATAACCCCGTTACTGCAGCCAACATTCTGGGTAACGTAGGACAGTGAGTAAGCAAAGAACTCACCGGGAATTCGGCAGCCATCCACAGCTGTACTGGGATATGAGCAGCCACCCACCAATTTCTCATTTTCACCAGAACTGGCCTTCAAGTTTTGTTCAGATTCCTTTGGAAGTTAGGAGATAATGTAAAAGCATAACATTCTGGGTATTTTCAGGTCATTTGTTGTGGAAAAGCATGATTTAGCAGAAAAAAAAAATTAGATTTGATGTCAGAAGACCCTTTGCACTAGTCCTGGCTCTGACTCTAAACTACTCATCTGTGAAAGGAGAAGACCACTAAGTCCTTCAGAGCTCTGGTAGTGTTTGTGATACAATTGATATACCAGTACTTGTCAGCTCTCTCTTAAGATCTCCCCTACAGCCAGCAGGAGCTGGGGCAGGCATGGAGGAAATGTGGGAGAAACCCATGGGAGGGCATGCATTAATTAAAGAATCAAGTAGAGTAAAAAGCAAAACAAAATCAAACCACTCTCAAATAGCAAGTACAAGAGGTTTTCTACTCTCAAGTGTTGTTTATTGCTTATAATTTTCAGCTCCACAATCAGTCCAGTAGAGACTAATAGAGGAAAATCTTTCTGGTTTTATTGAGTTATTTTTCACTATGGTAACTGCCTAAAACCAGTAATTCTTTAAAATATAGACTACACTTAGTGTAACAATAGAAAATTTTGAAATGGTATAGCATTTCTCAAATGAAATAATATTTTAAATCAATTTCATTAAAATTAATTTATACTAGTACCTAACAATGTTCCTTTTTTAATCATTTAAAATAGATCCATGAGACAAGTAAAGCAAAGCAAGGATAAAAATATTGCTGTCGGACATAGAACTATCAGGAGATATGAAAAATGGGACTAGAATGTATTTGCCAAAGCTCTGGAAACTCAACTGCTTTCTTTCTGATAACGAATATATATTCTTTATTTAAATATATAATTACTTTTAACATATGTGTATGGAGAAATATAGTTCCTTCTAATCTAGTCAACAATGGCAATATTAATTCTGGGACTACTGAGCTAAAATACAATATACAGATGATGTATTATAGAACTGTACACCCCAAACCTATATAATTTTATTAACCAGTGTCATCCAATAAATTCTATAAAAATAAATAAATTCTATAAATATTTTATTAAGTTTATTGGGGTGACATTTGTCAATATGAACATATAGGTTTCAGGTGTAAGTTTCTGTGTTAAAAGTTCTGTATATTGAACCTGTGTCCACCACCAAAAGTCAAATCTGTCTTGTCCCCCCTATATTAAGACCCTTCTTGACAGCATCTACTTTCCAAACTCTGTAAATATCTTCAAATAACAACCGTCAAGAACAGCTTCTTGTAATATTGAATTATTTTTCTTTCGCATGAGGTAAAGTGAGTGAAGGCAGTATTTGATGCTTATTTTTAAGTTCTAGTTCCAAACATGGCAGTTTTCATTAATGCAGACAAATAAATTAATCATCTATGAAAATGGAGGTGTGGAAATAGTTCTTTCCAAGATAATGCCAAGTTGGGTAAATATTTTGGTCCATAAGTTACAGGAAACCAGATTCATTCCCAGGTCTATTAGGCTGGGTCACTCAGATGCCGGACTGTAGGACAGCACTATACAAAAGTAATATAATGTGATTTGTGTATGTAATTTTCAATTTTCTAGCCCTATTTTTAAAAAGTAAAGAAACAGAATTAATTTCATTTAACATAACATATCCAAAATACTGGCATTTCAACATGTAACAATATAAAACTCGGTAAAATATTTTGCATTTTTTCATAATAAGTCTTTGAAATGTGGTATATATTTTATAGTTAGAAAACATATCAAGTTGGATACTAAATTTTCTTGGAAATATTTTATGTATATTTATATTTCATAATATTTAGAGTTGAAAAAGTAAATTCACATGCTTAAAGTGTGCCAAACATACTTAAAAGTTTTCCAATAAAGCATACTTAAAAGTTTTCCAATAATGGAATCCACTACAAGTTTTAAAAATGTAAGTTAATTAAAATGGAAGAAAATTAAAAATTCAATTCCTCAGTCCCAGTAGCTGCATTTCAATTATTCAATAGCTACATGTGGCTGGTGGCTGCAGCATTGAACAGTGCAGCTGCCGGAGAAGGAGAAGGGCGATCATGCCCATGAGTGGTGCTGATGACAATGCTAAAGAATTCTGATAATATAATAAGTCTATGGGGCATAACATTTCTGAAATATGATATCCTGTGTTTGTTTTTCCCCACCTACATATTAGTTTCCTGAGACTACTGTAAGAATTACCACAGACTTGGTGGCTTCAAACAACAGAAAATTAGTCTCACACAGTTTGGCAGGCTAAAAATTCAAAGCCAGCAGGGCCACCCTCTCTAGGGACTTTAGGAAAGAAATCCATCCTTGTCCCTTCCAGCTTCTGGTGGCTGCCCTAGTGTTCCTGGGCCTATTCCAGAATCATTGCAATCTCTGCCAATCTTCACGTCACCATCTCCCCTGTGTCTGCTCCAGCGCTGTTCTTCTCTCTTACAACACTTGTAAATAACTACTGGGATTTGTAACAGCATTTAGGGTCCATAGGAATAATCCACAGTAATCCCCTCATTTTGAGATCCTTACCTGAATTATATCTGCAAAGACCCCCTTTTCCAAATCAAATAAGATATACAAATTCCGGCGATTAGACTTGATATCTTTGTGTGGTCATTGTTCAACCTACTAAAATTTGCAAAACCCTATTTTTTCTGTAACATGGCGGTTGATGCTTTGGCAGAGGGGTCTCCTATCTGAATAACAAATGAATGCAAATGAAAGAAATGCAGGCCCATCAGCATCCATGTTCCTGCTCCAAAAGGAAGTGCCCTGGCAGCCAGAGGGATCCTGAGCCACCAAAGAGCTAATAAGCTGCCAAAGGCCGGCCAGGAACAATTAGAGACATAAGGGTGGGGCCAAAATAGGTGTACAGTTGTAGTACAATGATTAATATATAAGAATATAATGATAAACTTTTTGTTTAGCTTACTCACAACTGTAAACCTACTTTGGCCCTACCCTGTATACACTGATATCCTGATTAACATGTGAACACCTCCACTAACACAGACACACTCTCTCACACACACACATAGACAAACACACATCTACACTTTCATTCCAAGATGCTTGTAGTCAGAACCCAAGATTTTTCCAATATAATCTGATCTGAGTAGATGCAGCTGCCATTGCCCAGTGTAGAATGGTCTAGGGTACAGAATGCTCCAAAATGAAAATTATAAACTGCAGAAATGAGCAGTCATGGAGAAACACAGATGCTCTTAAAAGGAAGAGATGAGCAAATGGTTTATGCACATAATTGCACAATTTCCAGGGCTCCAGAAATATATCCATGATTGTCTGCCTATATGTTAATACTGTAATCTAAAATATACTAACTATAAGAAAAGAGGAGATTTAGGAAAAAATTTAAAAAGGTAAAGTTTGAATGTAAACAAACAGGTGTGGCAGAAGAAAAAATGAAATATCCTTCCAGGTGGTTCCTTTAGAAATTAAGGGATAAGAATAAGGATTCAGAAGAAATCTGAGTGAAATTGAGTACTCATCTCCTGTGTCCATGAATGATAGATAGCTCTTGATTAAGTATCAGACAGCTAGACGTAAGAAGATCAGAGCCTCCAAACAACAGCATATTAATAGCTCTATGTAAGAAAGAAGAAAAGAAGCTTCACTTACTACTTTATTATGGAAATTAAGCATTTAGTAGATATCTGCATAATCCTGCTTATGAATTAGCAAGGGAAAATGTGCTCAAAGGGAAAATAAATTTTGGTTTCTTTTTCTTTCCCTGAAGGATGGAAATTTTCACAGTATAGTCTGTAACAGTTTGGCAAGGGCTGTCTCCCTTTCCAGTTTATTCTGAATTGGGTTATCATTCCTCTAAATGCAAAGAAAGAAAACCCTATTCAAAGAATTAAAGTAGGTGACAAATAAGCACATTCATTTTCAAGTTTTCTTTAAAGTTTCCTAGAAAGCTTGGTATTATCTAACTCAGGGAGAAAAAAAAAAATGTAAGATCTTAAAAACAATTTAAAAAACCACCAACTTTTCCTCAAGTCGATATAACAAGTATATAATGAGCACAGGCTCGGTGGCAAATTTCATAGCCTATGAAAAACCCATTTCCCAAAATGGTAAAGGTTAATAAAACACATCAGAGCCTCAGTCACCTGATTGGATAGAGCCTTGAGTAATTGGTGAAAACAATTTCATTCTCAGAATAGTTTATTTTTCTCTCCTTCCCCCTCCTGTCTCCTTACTACCTCCAGCCCTACTGTGGCATATCCTTTCCTGACTTCAGAGAAAGTTCACAAAAAGACAGCAAACAAGTGTTGGTAATTGGACTATTACAGGGTTCCTTGGATAATCTGGGTAATTCTCAGCATTGTCACCAAATGTCTCTGCACTCTGTAAGGAAGCTGAAAGTAAGGCAACCTCTTAGAAGGATTTTGAGATGGTTTCTATTTTAAAAGGCAGCCAACCACCACCACAATTGGCCCTAATTGCTTCTCTTGCTGGCAGTCTCAGGAGAGAGAACAAGGGCTGAATGAGTCAGGGAGACTTAAACTCTTTCTCATTAATAGCTCTAGCCTGTATGGGCCAGAACTGAAGCACACGGGGGAATGGTGCCTGTGGCGGGGGCCCTACAGCACTATATGTCTTATGGGTAAATCAGATGCCAGCCTAGCACTTTCGATTTTGCATCCTTACTGGAAGAACGTGAATTGATTAAATGAGAAAAAAATAACAAAGAGGACAGAATGAGAGGCGGTGGGAATGAGGGGAAGTTATCTTTGGTTAGGAGAGCTCAGATAATATAGCTGCTTACTGTAACTCAGATCTGAGTCTTCCTCTAACTTGAAATGTGGGCCTGAGGTCTCATCACCTCTGAGCTGTTCTGGGGTCACCTTGAATATTTTCTTCTTTTTCTTCTTTCTTTTTTTGATTGTAAGGAGGAGATGTGCAATTCGATTGGTTTTCAGAAGGATGTGGCCAGGCCAGTCTCATAGATACTTTTCAGGTTGTAGCCATCTTTCGCATCTTGATTCTGATAGTCTCCAACTTCACAAAATATATATTTTTTTTCTTTATTTGATGAAATGAAACAAAGTAAAAGGGAATCCACATAACCATTCTTGGGTCATTTAGAAGACCACTCTAAACCTCAACTTTGTTAACTGAATTTCATGTCCATATTTTTATCTTTTATAAGTCATAGAGGTCAAATGACATTATAGGGCATTGATGCGAACAGAGACTCCCCAATAGTACAGGAGGAAATAGAACTCATTTTTGGAATATCCCAAAGTTGTATTCTTAGGAGCATGTGAAAATATTTTCCGTGGTTTATTTTTTTCCATATAAAAGGGCTTTGTAAATGCACATGTGGCCAGCTCCATGATAGAGTATGGACACTTGCCTGACAGCCTCCAATGGGAAGAAATCGCTTACTTGTTGGGAGGGTGAAACCAGAGATAAAAGTCACATCTAGTTCTAGCTTGTTTCTCTCTCAAATTAGACTCATATATTTATATCCTTTATGTACCTAAAATAGTTACCTAGAATTTTGCCTGGTTAAGATAAGCAACCCTTGAGATTAGAAAGTTTCCAAAAGCAAATGTACTTGCTTATCCCTCTCTCTCTTTTTCTCTCTCTCTCTCTCTCTCTCTCTGTGTGTGTGTGTGTGTATGTGTGTGCAAGTTTTCATATGTGCATCCAAAGTTATATCTGAGTTGTATACTTTAGAAAATAAATAACCAAGTGTATTACAGAGATTCTTTGTGGAAATGCTACTATGTGCTTGAACATATACTAAGTGATTTCCATACGTTAGTACATTTCATCACAGTAACATTGTAAGGTGTGTATTTTTATAATACCATTTTGCAAATAATGAAATGGACTTTGGAAGAAATTACATGACTTGACAAACCACACACAAAATTACTGTGGAGTGGAGTTCACATTTCATTCATTCAGATACCATTGTCTTATGTCTTTCTTCATCTTGCTTAATACAGTGTCAAAAATTTCCTCTGGTAAGTATACCAAAAGGAACATTCCATAGTATTATGCCTCATGCAAGACTGTAACTCTCCATCTTTTCCTGATTCAAAACCTTCACAGGTAAAGGGTAGAATTCCCTCATCCCACAAATAGTTAAAAAGCAAATATGTATAAAAAGGGAGCTCTTAATAGATTAATTGATACCTTTCTGCTGTAGAATAATTTAAAAAATAATGAAAAGGAGTGTTTTCCTTTTTGCAATCTGTTCCTTATTCCTGGCTCCTTTGTCTTAGGTGTTGGTAGCTTTCGTGATGTCAAGGTGCAAACCTTGGTTTTGGAAAGTTAGACTCTGAAGGGCATAACCAAGGTGTCCTCTGAGTGCAGGAGGGACTGAGGAGGCTGCTGGGATTGGAAAGGGCTATGCCATAACAGTGGAGGTGGCATGACTCTGACCCAAAGGAGGCACTAAGTGGCGAGTAACAAAACAGATGAGCATCCCAGTAATGTTAGACACTTGGAGCAGGGAGAGTGGGGAGTCATCACTCTATGCCAGCAGCACTAAAGACTTATCTGAGGGGTATCCAGGCCACCACTACTCAACATACAGAAAGAGCCAGGATTTGTAAAAAAAAAACAACAAAGCAATACAGAAGGGACTGCACTAATTAATGGGAGTGATGCAGAAGTATAAGTCTGTTTCAAATTCTCTAGGACCCCTTAAGACTCAGGAGTTTTATAAAATTGAGTGAGCAGGAAACTCCTTGTTCATCCAATTAATGAACAAAAGAAAACAAATCTTGTCATTACAATTTGCCTTGACTCAACCAGTCTGCCTGCTTTTGAGGTCTGACCATTGACCTTCATGTACTTCAGAGTTTGTTGTTGTTGCTTGTTAACCTGCACCCAAGGATATTTTTTCCATTGATTTTTAGAGAGATTGAAAGGGAGGGGTAGAGACAGAGAGAAACATCAATGTGAGAGAGACACATGGATTGGTTGCCTCTCACATGCGCCTGAACAGGTATGTGCCCTTGACAAGAATCAAATCTAAAACCTTTCAGTCAAAGGACTGATGCTCTAACCACTGAGCAAAATCAGTGAGGGCTGCACACCAGAATTTTAATTCTTGCAGACTTGATACCTGCTCAATCCTGGTTCTGTGGACCTGTATTCATTTCCACCTCAAACTGCGAAGCTTCTCACTTGCAATGTCAACAAATGCAGGCTAAAGGCTCTTCCTCAGTCTACTGAGACTTTCAGCTTTGTGCAAATCCAGTGTCTGATATTTTGGAAATAAAATAGAACCCAACAATGACAAATATTTCTTGTCGACAATTGTTCCATTTTAGCAATTCAAGTGAAATCTCCGTTTTCCTGGGCCAAGATCATTCTATGGCCCCTGCATGTTGTCCTTTCCTGGAAATTCTTCCATTGTCACATTCTGATATTTCCTAGAAGAGAGAGCACTGACATTTGGCTGAAATGGATTATAGAAAACAGGCATTTGTAAGCCAAAGCAGCCAAGGTTTTTTTGGATATTAAGGGAAAAGGCCAGGATGCTGAAGTCAACCTTCAAAGCCACCATCATTTTGCCTAGGTTTAGCCCTGCCTGCCGAGAACTCTACTAAATC